>NW_007730644.1:160310-161411 GCF_000696425.1 Galeopterus variegatus
CTAAGGCCCAGCTCCACCGTCGGCTCACTTGGAGGAAGTCCCAGTCCCAGGGCCTCTGTGCTCTTGGCTAGAAGAAAGGAAATGGCCATTCCAGATGCTGTACCTCAAAGCAATATTGAGGGCTTCCAGAAAAAGTGAGGTCACCACTGTCTTCGGGCTTTTTGGCTTCCGAAGCACTGTTTCATTTCAGGCCTCGCTGTGGTCTGCAGGTGGGAAGGGCAGAGGTTGTCATCTCCATCCAGAGGTGAGGGCAGTCAGGGGACAGCCAGCCAGGCAGCTGACCATGTCCAGAGACCTACCCAGCTCATCCCATCCTGCGTATGGGGCCACGAGTGGGGTCCACATTGCCCACAGCACACCACCCCCCGGATCCTCGCCCTGCACACAGCTAAGCCCCTGAAGGCGACGCTTCCTCCACGGCCCCCTACTGCCCTTCACATGATCAGGTCTGACCCCACCACGTATCCCTGCAAGACCGTGGCCGATGACTTCTTCGGGCTTCAGTTTCATCATCTGTAAAGTGGGGACGAGAACTCCGACCTGGCAGAGTGGTCGTAAGAGGAGACGATGAGTACAAAGCCCCCAGCCCAGGGCCTGGCAGGCAGTTGCTGCTCAATTAATAGCCCTTTTGAAAAGGCAATACTTGACGTGGACGCTGAGAGCGTCCTGGGCTGCTCCGAGGACGTCTGCTGACTTACCACACCCGGCCTCCCTCCCTGCTTTCACGCGTGCGTTCGGAATTATATCTCGCCGACTTATAAAAAGGAGCCAAGGCGGCCTTTCACAAAACAGATATAATGTAACTACTAAATCAAGGGGGAGAAAAGTCAGATGTCACTGGCAGAGGGTCAGTGAGTGAGCGACACTGTCTTCCTTTACAAAGGACCACGTGAGGCATCAAAGCGTCCAAACCTTTTCATGCACGGTCTTCGAATGAGGGCCTTGTTGCCCATGTCCCCCCATGTAGACACAAGGTTCCCAGGTTTATCTGCTGGAGGGGATGCTCAGGGTGCAGTTCTAGAGCTGGGGAGACTTTGCACGATCCTTCACATCATCCCGCCCACCCTCCTATTTCCAAACGGGGAAACTGAGTCCCACAGT
>NW_007730644.1:161946-164162 GCF_000696425.1 Galeopterus variegatus
GGGATGCTCAGGGTGCAGTTCTAGAGCTGGGGAGACTTTGCACGATCCTTCACATCATCCCGTCCACCCTCCTATTTCCAAACGGGGAAACTGAGTCCCACAGTGGGCACAGCAGGAGTCAGTATAAGAGCTGTGAATAGTCTGAGCCACAGCTGCTCTGGCTGTATCTGCCTCCGAGGGGCTCACAAAGACACGACGACAGATGAAGCAAGCATTCTTTCCCGTGTGACGTTTCGTGGGCAGGGAATCTGCTTCGGTGGGAATTAGTTTCAGCGTCTGGAGAACATGACGTCCAGCGGCGTGTAGTGGCGCTGAGCTGACTGCTCTCGGGGCTGGAATGAATGTCTACTCCACACCCACTTCTACCATCACCCATTTGGAATAAGACATTGGGCGACTCACTCCTAACCCAAATCTCAGTTCTGAGCGAGAAGCTGTGAAGACTTGGTTCCGCTCTGCAGCTCCCTGGTCCTGGAATTCGCTTCTCCCACTCCAGGTTCCTCTGGGAGCTCTTCAGCACTCGCCTCCGCTGGGTAGCCTGTCCACACCTCCCCTCGTTTATAAACTCTTCAGCACCAGCTGCTGTGCTTGGATAAGTGTAATGTGGATTGATTTCCACATTATGGTTCTTCTCTGAATATGTGTTATCACAAATCCTATCATACGTAGAATATTGCTCTGTAGACAGGGCTTTAAATAACTGAAGAGCTACCAAACATCTCTGCTCTCATTTCTTTTAATAAACAAAACTTCCTCCCTCTCTACTAAATATAGCACAGAGACTATATCCACTCCCGTTCATCTTGAGGAGGGGAAAAAACACCCCAACAACTCTATAATATGATCCTCCTTTAAAAATGTTGTATCTTGGGCTGAGCCCATGGCGCACTCGGGAGAGTGCGGCGCTGGGAGTGCAGCGTCGCTCCCGCCACAGGTTCGGATCCTATATAGGGATGGCCGGTGCGCTCACTGGCTGAGCGCGGTGCGGCCGGGCTCAAAAAGGACCAAAAAAAAAAAATGTTGTATCTTGTACTTTGGGGCTATTCCTCAAATTTCGGGCACAAATCCCAGAGTTTGGCTCTAATGTCATGTTTAGCAATAGTTGCCCCTATGGTAGGAACCAAGGATCATAAGACCCCCCTTCTCCTGCAAAAGGCCTGTCCCACTCCCAGTCTGTCACAGAAACCCAGAGAGGAGGTGGGCAGGGTGTGTGCCCTCCAGGTCCTGGCCATACACACGCTAGCTTTTGGTCTTCTGCGGGTTGTTTAACCTGTGTGTCATTATCAGAGATGTCATGTGTGAATCGTTACTGCACATGACAGGAGTCCAATAAATGGGGTTCCCTTTAGGACACCTGAANGTGAATCGTTACTGCACATGACAGGAGTCCAATAAATGGGGTTCCCTTTAGGACACCTGAATTCCACTATAGCACCTGAACTCCATTTTAATATCTGAATTCATACTTTGGGTATGTACTAGCAGTTTCCTGGGGCTGCTGTTAGTAAAATACTACAAACGTGGCAGCTTAAAACAACAGAAACGTATTCTCTCACAGATCTGGAGGCCAGCAGTCCAAAATCAAGGTACCTGCAGTGTGGCGCTCCCTCCAAGAGCTCTCGGGGAGGGTCCTTCCTCCCTCTTCCAGCTCCTGGTGGTCCGGGCGCTCCTCGGCTTGTGGCTGATCACTCCAGTCTCCCTACCTCTGTCTTCATGCAGCCTCCTTCCCTCATCTCCTCTCGGTATCTCTTACAGCAGCATTTGTTACTGGCTTTAGGGCCCACCAGTATAATCCAGGATGCTGTCATCCTGAGATCTTTAACTTAATTACATTTGCAGAGACCCTTTCTCCAAATAAGGCACATCCACCGATTCCAGGAGTTGGGATGTGGACATATCTTTTGGGGGCCGCCATTCAACCTACTACAGGTACCATGTCCAAACCTCCTTCTTCTGACTGTAGGTATCGGCCAGTCACCTCCCCCTCCTCGAGCCTCAGTTTCCCAGCAGTAAAATGAGAGGAACGGTCTTCAAGAGCTTTGAGCAGTCCCAGCTTCATCTCTGCATGACCTGGATCATTGGCCAATGGCTGTTCTTCTGTGCCTCAGTTTCCTCATTTCTGAAATTAAGAAGCTGGATGAGATCCGTGGTTTTCAATTAGAAATTGAGGGTAAGAATCACTTGAGACATCTTCACAGTCTATATGGCCAGGCCCC
>NW_007730644.1:165480-172031 GCF_000696425.1 Galeopterus variegatus
GGTTCCCGCTCACTGGCTGGGCGCGGTGCGGGCGCAACACCGAGGGTTGTGATCCTGTTACCGGTCAGTAAAAAGAAAAGACAAAAAAAAAAGAAAGCCGCTTCTCCCAGGGAGAGCCTTGAAGAGAGGTGGTGGGACCCCAGAGCTGGGCTTCTTGCCCATTGGTGGAGGGGCCTCCTGGCAGGTTCTCTCCTGATGTGTGAAGCTGTGCTGAGCCCCGCAGGCTCCCTGGCTGAGGCTGGCATGGCTAACACTCCAGCTCCCGAGGGGCAGCACATGCTGGTGGGAACAGCAAGACCAGGTCTAGGGAAGGGAGCTCTGATTGATTACTCGTGTCTGCCTTGGGAGCATGAGGCTGGGTGCCATGTATGCCTCTTAGTTACTCTCTGGGGAAAAGAGAGAGGGATCGAGGTTTAAATCCTCCTTCTGCCACTAACCTGAGATGTAATCAGAGCTCTCTGAACCATCCTTTCTTCATCTATGAGATGAGAGAATGGGCAACATGACCTTGACAATCTTCTCCAACTCTGAGAGTTTAATTAAATTGACTGGAGTGAGGGTACGTGTGTGTGTGTATGCGTGCGTGTGCGTGTGTGTGCGTGTGCGTGTGCGCGCGCGCGCGTGTGTGTGTGTGTGTGAGTGAGCAGGGGGCAGAGGACTGAGAGAGAAGTCCTTGCTGCTCCTAACACACTGGACAGTTTTCTTTGGTTTGACAGTGGGAAGCTTCACCAGGGCAGGGGACACAGAGAACTGGGCATAGGTGACACGCACCTGAAGGCAGCTTCCAGTCTCCCTCCTCCCTGCTTCTCCTCATAGGGCTCTGCACAGTCAACCATGGACCAGCACTTATTGAATGCCTACTGAATACCAATTACATCTCTTAGTATACACCCAGAAAACTAACCTATGAGATCCATGGAGTGGAGAAAGCCCAGAGTGGGTGTGGGGTGTGGCTGGGGGCCTGAGACCTGGGGCAGATTGTTCTGGTTAAATTTGGCTCATGTTTCTGGGTGGCCAAGTGACATAGTTCAGTTCAGTCACCCTTGGTTACCCCAACAAGGGAAAGTAAACTCTTTATATTCTATTTGCCTCATGTTCTTCTCAGATATATTTTTATCCCTCAAACTATTTATAAGAGCCAGGTGCCAGTTCCACACTGAGCACTGCAAACATGTCCACACCTAGAACGCCTCCACACACCCCTTCTTGACTCAGGTAAGTTCACCAAGATTTGGAAGGTGACCTGCATACAGAGACTAAGGCTGAGCTCTGTGGGGACACAGATGTAGATAGAAAGCTGTTCTTGACCCCAGGAGCCTTCTGTAGTGGGACAGACAGACAGACAGACATGCTGTCAGATGACAGTCCTTTATTTTATCCCATCTCTGTCCCCTTTGGTCCAAATGGGCTGTGTCTCTGGAGGCATAATCTCATCTCTATTCCTGACTTCTGCTGAGATGGCTGATTAACTCAATGGGTGATCTCTATGGAGTAATTGTCCAACCACACCCTTGGTGTTTTCTCCAGAACATGCCTTCTCATCTTTTGCAATATGGATAGACTGAACATTTTCCAAATCTTCAACTTCTGGTTACTTTTTGCTTAATAATTCCTTCAGTTTTTCTTTCTCCTCTTGCATTTTATTATAAGCAGTAAGGAGATACCAGACCGCACCTTCAACACTTTGCTTAGAAATCTCCTCAGCTAAATATCCAATTTCATCACTCATCCATGTTACACCATCCACAAAACACTAGAACACAATTCAGCCAAGTTCTTTGCCACTTTATAACAAGGATTACCTTTTTGTCCAGTTTCCAAATAGCATGTTCCTCATGTCCATCTAAGACCTCACCAGAACCATCTTTAACATTTATATTTCTACCCACAGTCCCTTCAAGGAAATCTAGGCTTTTTCTACCATGCACCTCAAAACTCTTCCAACTTCAACCCATCATCCAGTTCCAAAGTCAATTCCACATTTTTAGGTATTTGTTACAGCAGGATCCCACTTCTCAGTACTGAGATCTGTATTAGTCAGCTTTGGGCTGCAATAGCTTCAACAAAAAACACTTATTTTCTCACAGTTCAGGAGGCTAGAAGTTTAAGATCAAGGTACCAGGAAATTTGGTCTTCAGTGAGGCCTCTCTTCTTGGCTTGTAGATGGCCACCTTCTTGCCATGTCCTTGACATGATCTTTTCTCTGTGCATGTGCAGAAATAAAGAGAAAGTGAGCTCTGGTGTCTCTTCCCTTCTTACAAGCACACACTTCACCTGCCTGCCTTTCTCCCTGCAGCCAGGACTGTGCTAAGATGTTGTCTCCTAAAGAGGCCTCCCAACCGTGACCTCGACCTCTGCAGCAGAAACGGCCCCTCTTGCTGCTCTCTGCTCTGTCACCTTCCCCTGCTTTGCCCTTCTCCTGCATGGTGCCATCACACACTTGTTCTGTGTATCTGTTTCATGTTGATTCCTTCTTACCCCAGAAGTAAGCCCTGTGGAGCTGGGGACTAGCTTTCCCTGTATCCCCAGGCCCCAGGACAGTGCCTGGCTCATGGTAGACACTGAACATATGTATTCATGGGTCAAAAAAATCAATCATGTGGGTAATATACCTGTCTGTCAGTGCTAGGTGAAATATAGGGGTAGTGGCAACTGGCAGCTCCACAGAAGAGGGGGGGCTTGAGCCAGGCCATGACCCTGCAAACAGGGACAGAGGGTGTGGAATGGAGAGCAGGGCTGAGCATTCCAGAAGTGGGCAGGGGTGATGGGATTGCAGAGGGCATAGCCCGGGGATGGTGAGGAGGCCCTGCAGCTGGAGTGGAGGGTCTGTGCCAGTGCTTAGCGGCTGGGGGGGCCAACCAGGAAGGGACTCAAAGGAGCATCCTGTGGGAGGCTGGAGGGAGATGAGGGCTCTGAACAGGGCCGACGGCCTGGAGGCCAGGGAGGGCCTGGTATTCTGTACAAGCAGAGGTTATGGACGCTAGAGAGACAAGTTGCTTGTTGTGGGATCAGCATTCTTCACTTGTCCATTTTAAAGTTCTGGCCTTAAGACGATCCCCTCCACAGCCCCAGATCTGAACATAGGGTACGTATTGCAGAGCTCCCTTTGTTCTCTTGTTTCCTTTTTAAACTCTTCTTTTGAGAGATATGGGGGGAGGCACTGTGTGTTCTCTGAGCACAGGCAACTCACAGGCCCGAGGGCACCAACCCGCCCGATGCCCCTACCCTGCCCTCATGGGACTGGAGGTGACCAGACACATGGGGACAGCAGGGAAAACAAGATCCAGGCCAAGTCCTGACATCATCAACTGGGTGACCTTGGGCAGTTCATGTCCCCATCTGGAGAATGGGGACAACAACCCCATCTGGCCCATGAGCTCAGACACCAACCGTGGAAGAGCACACAGGGGCAGTTACGAGCCCCACGGTCAGGGTGCTCAGGTTTGCAAGGGTCCAACCAGCCCCAGGTCACCGAGGCTGACACAAGTCCCCGCTGAGATGGCAGTCCCCCTGGGAGGGGAAGACGGATGAGGGATGGTTGCAGATCTGGTTCTTCCCAGCAATGGGAGCAAGTGAGTGCTGAGGTGCAGACATGGCCAGAGGGAGGCGGGTGCTGGCAGGGGTGGCCGTGGGGTTTCCACTGGCAGGTGGACAGGACTCAGGAGTCTGGCAGACCAGAACGCCTTTCCACAGCCCCCAGACTGGGGCCCAGGACCCCGGGTGGTGGCAGCAGAGGGTGAGGACCAGAGCAAAGCAGGATGTGGGGAATCTGAGCAGAAGCCCGGCAGGAACATGGCTCTGGCTCCTCCAGGACCTCTGTTTCCTCATCGGGCTGGCAAGCAGATTGTGGAAGTGGCCACTTTATATCAGTGTCCTGTGGCTGCCCTGACAAATGTCCACAAGCTGGGTGGCTTAAAACAAGACACTTGTGCTGGAGGCCAGAAGTCCAAAATCAAGGTGTCATCAGGGCTGTGCTCCCTCCCAAGGCTCTAGGGGGTCTGCTACGTGCTTTCTGAGTTCCAGTGGCTTCCAGCTGTCCTTGGCATCCTTTGGCTTGCAGGTGCAGCACCCCAGTCTCTGCCTCTGTCTTCATGTGGCCGTCTTCTCCCTGTGTGTGTCTGCGTCTTGTCCTCTTCTTATAAAGACGCGGCCACTGGATGTAGGGCTAGCCCTACTCCAGTGCAACCTTATCTTACCTTGATTACATCTGTAAAGACCCTATTTCCAAATACAGTGTATTCTGAGGTTCTGGGCAGGCATGAGTTTGGTGGGGAGGAGACACCCACTACACCACCAGCCCCACAGGTGGAGGCTCTGAAGTCCACGCACTGACCACTCACACTTCCGTGGCTCCATGTGAGCCCCAGGTCACGTATTACGTATGTAAAGCACACACTTCCCAGACACCTTTCTGCCTGCCAGTTTTTTCCATAACCCATCAGTTGGAAGCCTCAGCTGGCCAGTGACTTAATTTGGGTTCATTCACTCTTCTTTTTTTAAATATACTAGTATTTTCTTCACTTGAATTAGATTCTGATTATGAAAGCCTGGCATGATTAAGCTTTCAAACATTACATTAAAAATTCAGCCTTTATTTTCATCCAGAGATACCCTGATGAAGGCTTAAGACCTTGCTTCATCTCTCAGGTAAGTCGTCTTAACAAAAGGAGGAGGAAGAGTGTCCTGACTCAGTAGCTGCTGGTGTTTCTTCCCGGCTGTGCTGTAACCCTGGGCAGGTGTGAAGCAGATCCGCAGGGGACAGTGGCAGCTCCGGGCTCAGGCGGAGGTGTGAGTGGACACTCTCACTGTTCGGGATCAGGATGGGTGATGCTTCCTACACATGCCTGGGTTTGCTGCTTCATCCTAGGGTCCAGGTGTTTGTTTTTTTTTTTGCATTTTTAGGAGTTCTGATACATCAGGTTGGTCCTGCAGCCCTGAGGACTCGGTGGACCCGGAGGAGGCTGATGAGAAGTGGGATTGACACTCAGTCTGGCACATGTTCCACATCGCTTCCCGTCTCTTCTTCTGGTTCCATCCTCAAATCTGTGTGCGGGTGGGGTGGGCAGAGGCCATGACCTTCACATTCACAAATAAGAAAGCACCTGTCAGATGTTACAACTTGGATCTTCTGTAATGCACGATTTCAAACTGGAATTTTATAACAAACCACCAGGTTCCAAGCCATCCCGATTTTTAACAGGTTTACTTGGCACAAGTTGAATCCCTAATTTGAGCACAGAGGCAGGCAGATAAACACACACGTGCACGCGCGCACACACTACCTGAAGCCTCCGCTGGCCGTACCTTAAGCAGGGTAGGGGCCAAGCCAGCGCTGGGCTGGATGGAAGGCCTCAGCGGTGTCGTTTATGATGACACTCCTACCAAAACGAACAATGGGTTGTAAGCACCCGCTCTGCGAGGTGCCATGCAGGGTCCGGGGGGTGACGTGGCTGAGGGGGTGGATGACGTCCCCATCGGCTCCTGGGTTTAGCTGTGTTGCAGGTGTGGTGTCTAATAGCTGCCTTCTTAGCGTGGACAGAACGATCCTGGGGTCCAGGGTGTCTTGGGTTTCGGGGTTTTTTTGGCGTGTTTAGGAGTTCTGCTACATCAGCAGCTGCCCCAGGAGGACTATCTTTGGGGAACCAGCTGTTTTGAAACTCGTCTCTGACGCTCACAGGCAGATATTCTGAACTTCCAAATTCACACGCTTTCTCATTCCTTCCTGGTTTACAAACCTTGAAGCGTTTTCTAACCCCCAATAAATCAGTGATGGTTGCAATTAGTACCCCTTCATGGCATCTCTCGTTATTATCATAATGATCTTCATTTTATTATTATAAATGTTATTAATAACTCATAACTCCTTAACTACTGTCCTCTCTAGTGACTGCCATGTGGCAGTTGAAAATTTTTTTACCAATGTCCTCCCCAGAGGATGATAAAACTGGAACTACCAGCCCAGCCTCCAGCCTCCCAGCCCGTAACGTTGTCCACGGGCCACAGCAAGCAGCCCTCTGAGCCCGGCACAACTGCGGCTGGCGTAGTGCCCCAGGCTTGGACCTGGGTTACACCCTCACCAGCTGTGCTTTAATAGCTAAGTCACACAGGGTACACTAGTTTCCTCACCTGTACCGCTGGGTTAGCAATGCCTACCTGATGGGATTTTTGTGAACGATTAGATGAGACAACATAGAAAGTCCTTAGCTCAGTGACTGGCATTTTTTTTTGTCCCCCCCTTTTTTTTGTGACCAGTAAGGGGATCACAACCCTTGGCTTGGTGTCGCCCGCACCACGCTCAGCCAGTGAGCACTGTGAGCGCACCGGCCATCCCTATATAGGATCCGAACCCGTGGCGGGAGCATCACTGCGCTCCCAGCGCTGCACTCTCCCGAATGCGCCACTGTGCTGGCCCAGTGACTGGCATTTAATATTGTGAGTGCACCGGCCATCCCTATATAGGATCCGAACCCTTGGCGGGAGCGTCACTGCACTCCCAGCGCTGCACTCTCCCGAATGCGCCACTGTGCTGGCCCAGTGACTGGCATTTAATA
>NW_007730644.1:172060-172713 GCF_000696425.1 Galeopterus variegatus
CCAGTAAGGGGATCACAACCCTTGGCTTGGTGTCGCCCGCACCACGCTCAGCCAGTGAGCGCTGTGAGTGCACCGGCCATCCCTATATAGGATCCGAACCCTTGGCGGGAGCGTCACTGCACTCCCAGCGCTGCACTCTCCCGAATGCGCCACTGTGCTGGCCCAGTGACTGGCATTTAATATGGCCTCATTCAATAAACATTAGCCAGATGATGATGGTGATGGTGATGATGATGGTAACTTAAAATGCCTACTGTGGTACCTGTCACGTGATGGGTCCCTGATAAACGCCCTTTCATTTGGAATCTGCGTGCCCAGTCGGGAGGCAGGGAGGTGGGGAGGAGAGGCAGGAAGCCAGACGCTGATCTGTTCTGCTGCGTTGGCATTCGACTAACTTAAACGGGCAGAGGATGAAAGGGGTTTTTTCAAAAGTCCTTGAAAGTTTTCAATCAACTATGGGAAAAAGAGTTGCTGAATGTGTGTGTGAATAATTGAGCGCAACTTTCTATGCCTGTAAACACAGGGCACCGAAGGAACAACGAACAGGAGTTGAGAACCATCGAGAATCGAGGTTGAAGATGGTACCTCCATCGTAACCAGAGGGAGATGGTTAAACCCAACCTGCTGGCGAGTGAGGGAAGGTGCAGTCTAAT
>NW_007730644.1:172919-178362 GCF_000696425.1 Galeopterus variegatus
CTATGGGAAAAAGAGTTGCTGAATGTGTGTGTGAATAATTGAGCGCAACTTTCTATGCCTGCAAACACAGGGCACCGAAGGAACAACGAACAGGAGTTGAGAACCATCGAGAATCGAGGTTGAAGATGGTACCTCCATCGTTGTAACCAGAGGGAGATGGTTAAACCCAACCTGCTGGCGAGTGAGGGAAGGTGCAGTCTAATGAAGCCCGGATCCATGGTCTGCTTGGGGGTAATACTGATTAGAAGAATCAGGGGCAGCCCTAATTGTCCCTCAAGGAAGGAGACTCAGGACTTCGATCGCCGAGGCTCGGATGAGGAGCAGGAGGAATTCCACACATGAGGCTCAGCTCCGCTGAAGAGCAGAAAGGGAGCGTGTTAGTTTCCTGTGGTTGCCGTAGCAACGTACCACAAATTGGGTGGCTTTGAAGGACAGAAATGTATTGCCTCTCAGTTCTGGAGGCTAGAAGTCAGAAATCGAGGTGCCAGCAGGGCAGCGCTCCCTGTGAAGGCTCTGGGGGCACCTGCTCCTTGCCTGCCGCTCAGCTTCTGGTGTTGCGGGCAGTCCCTGGCGTTCTGTGTCAGTCGCCACGGAGACACTCTCCCTGCGTCTCTGTCTCCGTCTCTTCTCCTCTTCCTGTGAGGACAGCAACCATTGGACTAGGGCCCACTCTAATCCAGGATGACCCATCTTAACTTGATTACATTTGCAAAGAACCTATCTCCAAATAGGTCACATTCTGAGGTTCCAGAAGGAACATGAATTATAGGGGGACACCATCCAACCCAGCACAGAGCAGAAAGTGAAGGGAGAGAGTAGGACAAGAGGGGGGACTGATCACTAAACTTGCTTCTCCCTCTCCACCTGCCCCTGCACAGGGACCTGGCCCTTCATGGTTCACAAAGCATCCCCCAAAACAACCCCGGGGGAGGACAGCGCCTGTAACCACCATTGGTCACTCGGGCTGGAAACCTGAAGCTGCCCTGGGCCCCCTCCTCCCCACCACCCCCCTTTCTAGCCTGCCCATTTGTCCATTTCACCCCAGGGGTCCCAACGCTCTGCTCCATTGTGAATCGCTGTCCCGGCCTCCAGGTTCGGGCTACCAAACCTTCTGTCCTGTGGCAGCTGAGTGACCCCCAATGGCTGGCAGGTCCCTGCCCCAAACCCTCCAGGGCCTGTCCTCTTGGCCTCTGATACCAGCCCTCTGCATGGTGGCTGCTTCCTGGGTGTGCTGTCTGCGTGTTGGGATCAGCTGAACCCACCAAAGCAGTTCCAGGAAGGTCGGGGATGGGGGGCCCAGGGTCTGTCCTGCCCACAGCTCCCCAGGCAATGGTCTATTCCAGCACCCACCGCATGGTCACCAAGAGGGAGGGGCTCCGTTGCATCGGCCTGTGTTCCCACTGCCAGCGGACACACTGGGGACTCCACAACTCTGTCCTGGATGGATAACCCTGTGTCATAGGTGGAGAGGTGGAGGCTCAGACAAGTAGCTTGCTCTGTGCCATTCTGCCAGTGGGTGACAGAGCCAGGCTTCGAGTCCCCCAATCCCAGCCAGCTGGGCTGCCCAAGCACAGGGCTCTAGAAGGACATTGTGGGAGCCCCATCACAGCCCTGAGAGGCCAAAGTCCAGGGCAGACTCGGGCAGCACGGCAGAATGACTGAGAGTCACTGAGCTCTTCACCTGCAGCTCCTGCCGCAGGTCCCACCCAGGGCCGGCCTGGTGCAGCGTCTCCTCCCCCAGCCTTGCCCAGGCCTGCCTCTCAGCCCATCCACCCTGTTTGTGTTGGGCAATATCACTGTCACTGGGGCTCATGGGGCAGACATGCAGAAGCATTCTGGAGCCCTCTCCTGTCCCGGCGCTCACGTCTGTTGGCCTCAGCTCCAACTCCCAGCCAGCTCCTCGCCTCTGCTGCCTCTCCCACCCATGCCCGCCGTAGGCTTGGGCCGTCCTCCCAGGGCAGTGTCCTAACCCATTGCCCTGCATCCATGTCCCCCACACCTGGACTCTGCAGACAGAATTCCTGATGTCAAACATGAACACAGTCACAACACCGTAAATATCGAGGACTCCCATCGCCAGATGGCCCGACTGCTGTAGGAAACGTTTAGTTCCTGGAGAATCCAATTCTCTCTCGCCTCTGTCCGTGGATGCTGTGATGCCCTGCCCCTCCCCCCACCCACACCCCCACTTCTGTGCATCCCGGAGCTTCTTCCTGTGAGCACCTGCAACTCCAGCCATGGGAACAGGTGTAGCCTGTGGGTTCCGAATCGCCAGAGAGATAATGTCCCCCAGGAGCAGCCCTGGACCAATGATGCATGGGGAGTTTGGGGATAAATTCCCCAGCTCTCTCCCCTTGAGCAGGACGTGGCTGTGAAGGCCACACTGTCTCCCTGAATTCCCTGTATAATGGCGACTTGGCCCTTAATTTCCCTTGTTTGGGGCTTCCTTCCTTTTCTGTCTACTTCCCACACCCCATGGGTACTTCCTGGGTTCACCTCCTAGCTAAACCCCTTCACTCAAATGGAGCTCAGGGCCGGAGTCTGGCTTGGATCCAAGCTAAGCCACCACCCACCTCCTCCCCAGGTGTACCTGTGCCCAACCCACTTGCGCACTCATGCCTCCACACCAGGGCTCGTGACGCCCCTCGTCCCACGAGGCCCCAGCCCCCACATCTGCAACTTGAAAGTGATGGAGCCCGACTCAAGCCCACATCTCCAGGACCCAAGTCCTTGCTGACACCCAGCATCTAAGTGACTTGCAAGTAACCTCCAGCCTGCTTCCCAATATGCAGAATGCAGATGACAGCAATATCCCCCTCCTGCAGGTAGCTGCAGGGCTCAGAGAGATGCTGGCATTTGCAGCCTGCCAGGGAGAATGGGGGCTCCCCCCTCGGTGCTCCCCAGCCCCTATTCATATCTCTTAACGGCATCCATTCTGGGCTGACTTGTGAGGTGGTGGCTGAAGCCTGTCTGTCCCCATCAGACCAGGAGCTATTTGTAGGGTACCGGCGTCCCCTTGGCCTCCAGCACTGCCGGACAGGCAGCGGCTCCTGCGGATGCTGGTGAAGCAGACGCTGGCACCTCCTCTCTATCCCCAACAATCCCCTCCCCGGAAGCATTTGGCTGTGTCCATGAAGGGAAGAGCCAGGCATCAGGGCTGGATGGGTGAAAAATAACTTTTACTATGACTCTGCAGCAAGGTCCCAGGGTCACAATCACTGTTTGGCCAGAAGCCTGGAAATAAAAACATCACCAAGTGTGGGAAGAAAAATCAGAGAAACGATTCCACTCTTGCAGCTCCAAGGGGCGTTAAGGCGTAAAGGTGAAAGAGAAATGAGGGCTTTTCTCACAGCGTGTTCTGCAGAAAATTTATTTTCTCCTTTTAAAGGGCATTCTACATATACAAGAGTACTTCAAAAAGTTCATGGAAAGATTCACATTATCTCTCAATTCTGCTTTTCCACGAACTTTTTGAAGTACCCTCGTATTTGCAACACACTGACTCACTCACAAGAGTGCACGGCAGATTTGGAATCTATGGTGATGTGGGTGCGGAAGTACTAATCAGGATGGGTCTGCTAGTAACAGAAGCCTTGGGACAGAAATGTCCCCAGGTGGCTCCCAGGACAAGGCTCCTGGTGAGATGTCATCTTTGCCGCATCCACAGAGGGACTCCGGGGCAGCAGGGGCTGCACCTCACACTGGTGGCCCTGTCCTTCCTGGGCCATTTTCTCACTTGATCTCATCAACCCACTTTACCCAGGCGGAGACCAAAACTCCCAGAGGTGAAGCAAGGAGCCCGCGGGCACCTGCCAGGCCTGGAGCCCACAGCTTCTGACTCCAAGGGTGCTCAGCTACCTCGGAGAGATGGAGGCTCTCCCACCCCCGGCTCCTTCTTCCCCCGGGAGAAGATGGGAGGTGGTGCAGGGATGCCTGTCTGAGGCTCGACTGGTCCTCCCACCCCCCAGAAGAAAGAGCCCAGCTGTATAGACAGCACCAGGCTCTCCCCAGTTCCCTGGCTCTGGCCCTGCCACTCCTCATGCTGAGTCCTGGAGAACCTTCTTTGAGCTCTTCCTCCTTTGTTCCTGGACCACTTGGATTATCAGAGCTGGTGTTTGGGGATCCAGCAGAGCTGGGTTCAAGGAGAGGGCTCCCAACGTACAGGCCGGGTGACTTAGTGCTGCATCTCAGTTTTCTCATCTGTTAATGGGGCGTAATGTTAATGTCTCCCAGAGCTGCTATGAGCAGACAATCAAATAACATCTGTGATATACCTAGTCGGTGCTGGGCGGTTCACTGAAAGTCCTCTCTGTAAATGCTCGCTCCCTGCCCAGCCACCACCTCTCCAGTTCTGCTCCTCTGTCTCAGCCCATCAACACCTCTGTTTCCTTGTGCTGTCGGCCTTTTTAAGAAAAGGAATTTCAGAGTGGGAGGCCCCCTGGTTGGTTGCTCAGAATAGTCTCCTGCTCAGACGTCCTGTCTGTGCTCCTACGTCCTATCTGTGCTCCTACGGCAACGTGGAATACTGGAGGTTAGAATCTCCGTTCTGTCACTGAGCAGCTGAGTGATCTAGGGAAAGGACCTCACTCCCTCTGTGCCTCGGTTCCCTCGTGGGTACAGGGGGGATCTTAACAGCACCTCACCATGGGTTGTGAGGGGCAAATGAGATGATGCGGGTGGAGCTCCTGGAACAGCCCTGATACGGGGAAGCATGTGATGGCCGGGGTCCTGTCTGCTGTTACAGGACACCTTGTCTACACCTCTCTGCTCGGGTGCTACAAAGAGGAAGAGGCTGGGCCCCAGTTCTGCTACATACAAGGGTGTGCCTGGGACACCACTGAGCCCTTGTACGCCTCAGTTTGCTCATCTATAGAATGGGGTGATTATAAAGATTAGGTACGTTGAGATGCAGACAGCACCTGGAAGAACACCTGGCTCCTAGTAAGCAGTATATAAATGTCAGCTGTTATAATTTTTATCTGCACATACATAACTCCATCTCTGACCTCTTCAATTGCAGCTGCAGGTTTAGGAGGCAGGACTTGTGTCCCAAAGGAGGACACTGGGTATTTCATGGAGGCACAGAAGGTTCTCTCTAGCCGGCCTAGCTAGATCACCTTCAGTCACACGGAGCACCTCACCCCACATGGCAGGTGGATCCCAGTTAGCACAGGGCAAACCTCTAGAACATTCTTTCTGATGGAGCCACAGGGTTTTCTTGACTGGTGTGAGTGTGTGTCTGCAACTAGCCACTGGCGCTGATACAGAAAAACCTTTCCCAAACATCCCTGGGACTTGGGGGTAGTTTCCTTAGGTTTTGAGTTCTGCCTTTTAAAATTGTACTGTTGGGGCCGGCCCGGTGGTGCACTGCTACAGTGCGCAGCTTGGGAGTGCGGCGGCGCTCCTGCCGAGGGTTCGGATCCCACATACAGACCAGTTCCCG
>NW_007730644.1:179602-181510 GCF_000696425.1 Galeopterus variegatus
ACGTTCCTTATGAATAACAAGAGATTCTTCTAACACTTGGGAAGTGTCAAAGGTTTTAGGAGCTGTGTGCCAGGAACCGGGGACAAAGACCAAATGCACTTCCTATTACAGCACAGTAACACCAGTGTATGTGATATGGGGGCAGAGAGAGGCAAGGAAGACTCTGGAACAGATGGATGGACGGACGGTGCAGCTGCCCGGGAGACAGGGAGCACTGGGTGGGGTGTCAAGCTCAGGTGGTGGCATGCTGAGTGGAGGTGCTGAGGGACATGCTAGGAGGTGTGCAGGAGGCAGCTGGGCTACAGGCCTGAGCCTGTCAGCATCCGGCAGATGTCTCCCGAGTATACCGTGCAGCCTCTGAGCTGGTAAGTGGGTAGCTGGGTGGGCCTGGCCACCCATTTTGCAGGAAGGACAGTGACAGTCTGTGATGCTGTGTTTGACCCTGTGGCTTGACCTCAGTGGGACCCGAGCCCCTTGCACTGGCATCCCAGGCTCCAGACAGTGCTACTTCTGACCTCGGAACTGGCCCAGTAAGACAAAGTGCAGTATGGGAAGACCGGAGTCAGCCAACTGGAGGGTGGATTCTGCCTCCATCCGCTACAGCTGGTGGACCACATAATTCATCCAAGCTGGGACCCCTTTGAGAGTGAAAGGAGGCACTATTAAATATTACCCAGGACAAGAGGCACAAATGGGACTGTCCTAGGCTGCTGACATGTGTGGATACTCCATCAATAGCTGTGCAGCTTGGGAAAGTTACCGAACCACTTTGAGCCTCAGTTTTCTTATCTGTAAAGTGGGGATAATTGCACCAACCTCCATAGCATCAAATGACATAAAGGATGGCTTCTACAGAGAGGGAAGGCACCTACAGCAGCAACACTGAAGTCATGTGTCCCCCAACCGAGAACTTGCTTCTCTGGGTGTGCCACTCACCATGAGCTCAAGCCCCCTCTGGCTGCCTTCCCCCACTTCCCTGTGCTGGGGCTGTGGTAGTCCCAGGAATCTGCACCTACCTCCTTATCTCCTCCCCCAGGCCAGGCTCCTCTTTCATGGACCATGGCCCCCACCTCCTGACCAACCCCACCTTCAGTTTCTCCTCTGTCCTTGGCATCACCAGTGGTAATCTCTGAGCAGAGACCTGATCACATCTCAGACACCTATGCAGAAAGCTAGATCAGGTCCCCCTGCCCACATAACACGTTGAAACCCCCAGCACGGCACTGTAGGCCCAGGCGATCGGTTCCACCATCTTTTCTATCCTATTTCTTCCCACCAATGATCCATTGCAGGTCCTCTGAGGTCCCTGACACAACCCACCTCAGGACCTTGGTTTATGCCATTCCCTCAAGCAGAATGTCCTTCCCTGTGTTTGGAAACCAATCTGTCCTTCAGCCACCTGGCCCCAACGTGGACATCTGCCCAGGCCTCCTCTGCCCCAGTCTGTGCGTCCACCCCTGTCAGCAGGGTTTGTAAGCAACCTAGTGCCCTGAACATCAGCCCTCCAGCCTGTAAAACAGGGGTACCAGACCCACCTTCTGGAACTCAGTGGGGGTCAGTGAGACAACAGAAATGGACACTTTGTGAATGGCAAAACTCAGAACAAATGGTGTCACTACCTTTTCAAGGCTCTGCTCAAATTTCTCCTCACAGCCTTTCTCAGAACCCCCCCCCCGAAGGAAGCCTCCCTCCTCCGCTCGTCCCTCCTCTCACGCTGCGCTGTGCTTAAGATGGGCTCCCTGAATCATAATTCCTTGTGTCTGTCGTCTCTGTCAGGTCCCTCACTACACGTGGTCTCCAAGGCCTGGGACCCATCTGATCTGTCAAATGCCACCTGGGGTAGGGCCTTGTACACCATAGGTGCATAATAGAGGTGTTGCTTTCGAAGTTCTTTTTCTACGTTTGACT
>NW_007730644.1:182113-182936 GCF_000696425.1 Galeopterus variegatus
TTGTACACCATAGGTGCATAATAGAGGTGTTGCTTTCGAAGTTCTTTTTCTACGTTTGACTTGGCCTTTTACAGGAACCTTTCATGCAGGGGAGACACTGAGGACACATTCTTCACTCTGAGAATATTCACTAGTTATTTACGGTCCTTTCCAGCATGCTGAGGACTTCCATAGGCGTCATCTCATGAATCTTCACTAGGGCCCTGTGGTAGGATAGTTCAGCTAGTCCCCATCTCAACCAGGGGATCCTTAAAAATCACAAGCCTGAAGTGGGTTTTGAGGTACAGCCCAGGGCATCAGGAGTGAGGGAGCGGGAAAGGGGGTGGCTGTGTCAGGCGGAGGGTGGCCATTCTGTCCTCCCGTCACAGCGGAGAGGGCCACTTGTTCAGTCAAGTGGGATGTTTCACAGGCTGCCCGGTGGGACCACTGGGCCCAGAGCACCCCAGCCAGCCAAGGAAGGGAGAGAGACTAATTGGCTGGCTCCTTCCTGAGTCCTGTTTCTGGTTGGCCCAAGTTCACCCCATGAAGTACTAACTCCCCTGGATTTCTGAGCTGTGTTACCCAAGCCCTTGGTCGGCTGCTGGAGGCCAGATCTGAGCCCCAGAGTGCAAGACTTCACTCAGAAGCCAGGAGATGTGGAGCAGCTGGTCCCTCCATGGGTCCTTTGGAATGGACCTGGGTGCTGGAGCTGATGCAGCCCCGCACAGCTGAAGGCTGGCCCTCACCTCCAAGCAGGCCAAGCCATCGAAGGACTGTGACTGAGGCTCTCCACTGAGCAAGCAAGCGGCCCAGGTCCATGGGCGGTGGGAGCTGAGCGGGCCTG
>NW_007730644.1:184185-186231 GCF_000696425.1 Galeopterus variegatus
TTCATTCACTTATTCAATATTTAAGCACCTACCCTGCTCCAGGCACTCTGTGCCTTCCTTATACATACTGTCTCTGCCCATGCGCCAGACTCAAGAGTTGGCTCAGGCAACAGTGGGAAGAAAACAATGACCTTTATTATGGGACAGAATGCCCCCCACCCCCTGCCCCATGCTAAGCTGTGTGTTGGGCCTCCAGAGGGAGGGATAAAGAATTTACATGTAGGAATTAGTGGAGGTTTCCAAGAAAAGGCATCTGAAGTGAATCCTGGAGGATGAAGAGGATTTTTGGAAGGTGGGTTCTGAGGGAAAGGGCATCACACAGGGAGGGCACGGTGCGGGACAGGAGGGGCCTGGCATGCAGGAGACATTCAGGGAAGTGCGCGTCTGCACCCAGAGCACAGAACTCCTGCCTAGTTTGCTTACAGGAACTCCTGCTTTGGTTTTCCTCCACATAATCCGATCTCCCCATTGTCAGAGAGCACCCCAGCCTGTGGCCTTTGTTACTCCCTCGGGAAGTAGGTAACTATGACAAAAACACAGGGACACATAGGTGGTCATACTGTAACCCAAATTAGTTAACAGGAACTTGCAAACAGGGTTTTAAAGTCTCCGTGGTTGGAGCCACTACCCTCCAGCCAGCATCTGCCCGAGTCTGCGCGGGTCACGGACAACCTGAATATCTTCTCTGTTGATTTAATTATCATACATGGCTGATGAAATTATCTGAATTTTTACCAAAAAGCCAGTGACATTTACAGAGATTATAGTAGGAATCCTCTTCACCCACACTCTCTGTCTCTCTGAACACTGTTCCCCAAGGCAGTCCATTTTAGCAGGCTGGTGTCCAGCCCAGAAAAAGCACTAAGTATGGGGGGGACACCATCCGGAGTTGGGCTGCAGCCAAAAGTGGGAGGGGCCAGAGCCTCCTGGGGCGCCCCCAATCGGCCTTTTTATTTTGCATTTGATGAACCCTGCTTCTCTCTGCTTGGTGCTTGACGAATGGTCGACCACCGCTTAGAACATGTGCTAGTCCCGCATCCAATAACAAAGTTAACCAGTGGAGGCCTCCTGAGCACTTCCTGACGCCCAGGTGCTGGGTTAAGGGGTGACAGGCCCAGGAGACAAGCACAGATGTCATTTGTGGCAAATGCCCTAACAGAGACCAGAACAACATTGGGGTCCTCACCTGAAAAAAAAAAAAAGGAATTCCAGTAACTTCTGTGACAATAGAAGTGTGTGCTGCGTTGGCATACGTTCCAAGGTGCTTTGCTAACTGTGGTGTGCCTGGGTGTTTTTCGTGCTGGGGAGGAAACATGAAGTGATACCGAATGCTCAGCTTAAACATTGACTTGCAAAGACGATCTTCTCCCCGGCATCTTCCCCAGCGTGCTGCCACCGTGTGCCCACAGACAGGGCACAAGGGGACCCGGCGTTAATGGACGAGGACAACCCCGCTAGGGTACTATCGACTCGGACACGTTAACCTCCTGCCTGCGGGGCTGGGGGCTTGAAACGTGATCTCCGCCGCTGTAGTTAGGACTGTGATATGTCACGTTGACCGGGCATGTTTACGATTTTTAACAGTCTCAAAAAGTCCAGGAACATCTGTTGCGAGTTTAATTGTGAGTGTAAAAAAAAATCATTAAGGGAACAGTCAAGAGATCGATTGTCGTACTGTTTAAACAACACGGTGACCGCCAGGCAGTGGGGGAATCTGGCGTCGCAGAGAGTCGGGAGGGGATGGGACATAATTTAAATAAAACGGGAGGGGGAGGGGAGAGGGGACGGAGGCAGCGGCGGGATCCAGACGAGAGNAGGCCCGGCCCGCCCCTGTCCCGGCCCGGCCCCTGCCGAGCCGCACAACTTCCCTGGAACCGGGGCCAAAGTGAGCGCAAAGTGCTGCCCAAGTTGCCGGAATGGAGCTGCAGAGCCGGCCCGAGGCGCTTGCCGTGGAACTCGCGCGCCACCAGGTAGGTGGCTGGGGACCCGGCGTCGGGGGTGGGCGTGGGGTGTGTTGGGGGTGGGGTTCTAGGGACTCCCTCGTCG
>NW_007730645.1:0-3285 GCF_000696425.1 Galeopterus variegatus
AATAGTGTAAATTTATTGTTAGAAGACTTTTGGCAAGTGCTTAGAATTCTGAAAAAAAAAAAAATACTACTGACCTAAAGTGGATAGGATGAGCAACAGAATGAAAAATAAACAGTTTATGGCATTTATGGTAAACCCCCTCTGTCACACACACAATTAAAATTAAAGGTCAACATTTTCCGAGATAAATACATATGCCTTCGTTTGTGAAGTTATACATCAAGCCAATGTGCCTGGGATCCCAGCAGGGCCAGCTTCATGAGCNGATTATAGCCACCAATATGAAAATAATTTTAGCCTCACAAGCCCCTGAAAATTCTCAGGGTTCCCTGAGATTCTGTAGAACACACTTTGAGAATCTGTTGGTATATTGATTGACAGTGTGGGATAGGGTGTAAATCACGGCGCTGACTCTGTCTGTGATTGTGAGCAAATTATTTAACCTCTTTGTGTCTCTTTTGTAAAATGGAGATAATAATAGTGCTTATCACGTATAGTTGGGTGAAAATCAGAACGGTAGCTGCATATAATAAATTCTCAAGTTTTCGTAGCTTTGAGCACGAGTATCGATAAAACACACTACCAACTTATTAACTTGATAGAAGCATTATACGTACTATTTAATGAGTTAATTACGCTGCCCTATTATCTCTGAAATATTTAGTAATTTAAACTTTCCATTTCTGTGAACTAGTTTTTTCCATGAGGCAGAAAAAAGTGGGAGTTTACTTAAAAGCAATTTTCTAAAGAACCAATAATTGCAGCCCCAATTTTATAATTCAAGATGGATTAGAAATAAAGATTTCTAGTAGATGTCAATTTCTGGAGAAGTTAAAACCATGTAGCCAATATAAATTATTTTTTAACTGAATCTTTAAAATCTAAATTTAATTTGCTTCATTTCAAATCAATGGATTTTTAAAATGAGATTTCTATATTTTGTTCAATCAAGAATGGCCAGATGACTCTTGGTTCTTATTTTATAAATGAGGGAATTAAAAGAATATTCTGAATTTAAAATAAATTTCCACTCATGTATTGACAAATAGTGTAAATTTATTGTTAGAAGACTTTTGGCAAGTGCTTAGAATTCTGAAAAAAAAAATACTACTGGATAGTAGTGGATAGGATGAGCAACAGAATGAGAAATAAACAGTTTATGGTGTTTATGGTAAACCCCCTCTGTCACACACACAATTAAAATTAAAGGTCAACATTTTCCGAGATAAATACATACGCCTTCATTTGTGAAGTTATACATCAAGCCAATGTGCCTGGGATCCCAGCAGGGCCAGCTTCATGAGCATGCAGCCTGAGCAGCTGCACTTACAAAGACCTCAATCTTGGTTGAATGCTCTGCTATTATCTTCAATTTCTTAACAATTTTCCCACAAGAGTCACATATTTCTATGTTTCACTGGGCCCCATGAATTAAGTAGCCAATCCTGGTACAGTGATAAGCATATCACTGAGAGCCAGGTGGAAACCATATAATCTTTTACCACCTATCATGGAGTTCATGCAGCATCACTTTCACCACCTTCTGTTCTTTGGGGAAGACACAAAAGCCCACCTTGTTCAAGGGGAGAGGAGAAATAGACTCTGCTTCCTTGAAAGTGAAAATACTACTGTAGTCATTTTTGGAAAATTTCACCTGCTGCACATGAAAAATTATTGAAGTAGTTAACATATAGGCATGACCAAAAATATGGACTTTCTTTACAACTCAAAGCAATACTAAGAAAAATGCATATGCTTGAGAAATAGTTGAGAGTACAAGCTTTGTAATGAGACTCCCTGGGTTTGAATCCCAGCTTTTGCTGAGGTTTTGGCACGGTACTTAATTTCTCAATATCAACTGTAAAATGAGAATAATCGTAGAAATTACTCTTCATTATTATTCAAATAAGGATTAAATGAGTTAGTACATGTAAAACTATTAACCATCAGTATTTTATTATTTGATTAGATTAATGAAATTCACAGAGAGAAAATACAATGAAAGATGAGACAGATATTGTTTCCCACTCCTAATTGCATAGATGTCTATCTGAGGATCATAATGGTAATTCCAGGAGAATTAAGCAAGGAGAGAGCCTTTGCTAGGGCTGCTATACAAAGTACCACAGATTCAGTGGCTTAAGGAACAGAAATTTATTTTTTCACAGTTCTGGGGGCTTGCAGTCCTATACCAAGGTGTAGGTCTAAGGGTTATTCAGGAAGGAACTGTCCCAGGTTGTCTCCTTGGCACGTAGATGGCCATCTTCTGTGTCCTCATGTTTTATGAATTTGTGTCCAAATTTCCTCTTTTTATGAAGATACCAGTCATATTGAATGAAAGCCCATCCTAATTACCCCCATTTTAGCTAAATTGCCACCTTAGGAGCTCAAAATAAGGTCACATGCTGAGGAACTGGGGGTTAGGACGCCAACGTGAATGTTTGAGGGGATATAACTTAGTCCATAACACAGACACAGCCTGTTTGACAAATGTGATTTTAGAGAAAATGTGTCTCATTGCTCAGAAAAAATTTGCTCCAAAATTTTCTTACAAGATTACCGTTTTTTGACACATCACTGGAATATCATGAAAGCTATATATGTGATTCCTAGTTTTCAAGCCTAAATAATTCCATTGAATTTCTCACTTCACCAGTTGTAAAAATATGTACCTTATTCTAGCATGATTTATTTTCTGATTCACCACTTTTATCAACAACGCTAAACTCCTTGAAAAAGGACACCATGCATCCCTTATTTTGTCCCTACAGTTTCTTAATATAGGTTAAAAACTCAAGCCTCTACTAAATAGAATTTAACAAAAGCCCCTTTAAGAGATTTGACAACTTTGATCCTCACTTATATTTCTGCTTTAATTCAGACTGAACTAACTGATTAGATACATTACACTTGAATCACTTAAATTTATGCATTTCCTCAATACTTGGCACTATAAATGTGCTGCTTCATTCACTAATGTTTTTCTGCAACTGTTTCTTCTCCCCAAAAAGATCAAAAGATTTCTACTATCAGAATTCTTTATGTGCCATTTCTCCTGGTGTCACTTTGTCATCTGATAAAATATCTTTTCATTGCATTTGTATCATTTTAACCAGATATGTAGAATGTTTTAACATTTTTTTACAATTCCACTGTTATCCAAGTAGCTTTCTGAAAAATGCAAACCTTGTTAAAGGGACAAGTAACCAAAGTCTATGTCAGAAGTCTAGGAAATTATTACAGTGAAGAACTTCTCTCTCTCTCTCTCTCTCTCTCTCTCTCTCT
>NW_007730645.1:3746-8911 GCF_000696425.1 Galeopterus variegatus
AAAATATCTTTTCATTGCATTTGTATCATTTTAACCAGATATGTAGAATGTTTTAACATTTTTTTACAATTCCACTGTTATCCAAGTAGCTTTCTGAAAAATGCAAACCTTGTTAAAGGGACAAGTAACCAAAGTCTATGTCAGAAGTCTAGGAAATTATTACAGTGAAGAACTTCTCTCTCTCTCTCTCTCTCTCTCTCTCTCTCTTTCTCTCTCTCTCTCTCTTTTTTTTTTCTTTCAGAAATCCAAGATCAAAACAGAGAAGAGTAGAGAAAAATGGAGCCCACAATCCCTAGAGAAACCATGGAACTCTCATTTTCATCTTGGTGGTGACATATCTACAAGATGCAAGAAATTCCCGAAGTGAGACCTTAGCTGTATTTTTATTATTAAGATAAGACAGTCATCACAAATGAAGGGGTTAGCAACAAAGATAGCCCCTGGTTGTCTGCACAGCTTAGCTCTGTATGTCATCCAACAATAGCAATGATGTCGTTGGAGTTGCTACTTCTTGTAATAAACTAAGTTATTATTCACAATAAACTAGTTAGTGCACACAATCTTGACATGCACAGTCTCACCATACAAATATCTACAGTCAAGCAAACCATACCTTTAATAGTTTCTTTTCACAATAAAACTCTCAAAGATTCAGTTATACGGTCAGAACTCAATATCTTACTATATATTACCAATTAGCTTCTTTAATATAAAAGTTTTTTAAATGTAATGAGTATTTCAAGTACAGAAATTTGTTTTATGCCTCTAAAATGAAATTGAAGCAATTTACGTAATAGAAAACTCTTTTTCCATGGTTTTAAAATACTTTTAAAGTGAGATTCTGCTTAATCCATGTGGTTCCAAGACACCTACAAAATTAAAATACTGAGGTATTGTAGCTAATGAATTAATTACATTTTACTTATGTTTTTCTGGATAATATAAACCTCTTGACATAAGTTTATAACATAGTTACTGTTTTTCTTTTTTTAAAGTCCATGGTTGCAATCGGGGCGTAAAAAGACTAGTAGTTTTGGCAAGAAATTGTCAAATGTCCAACCCTATCTATTGGTGAAATCTTATTCCTCAACTTCACTTATTTTAAAAATTAAAATTATCTTGCCTTTTACCTATGATTTCATCTAAATTCTAACATTTAAATAAGTTAATTATAAAATTGTATAACTGGTGTATGCTTGTGGTCTTAAAATTTAATACTGTTGCACTACAATTGGGGCAAATAAAAATCCTTCACGTTTTGCATGAACAGAAGAAATAAGACTATGAAAAATCAGAGGTTCAAAATGAGCAAAAAAATAATTATGTTATGTAGAAGCAAAACTAAGTAACAAAATTAATTGCTAACTTTATTAAAAAATTATTTATAAGTGAGGGAAGCTTTTCTTTGTGATAAGTTAAGAAGATGGTATAGAGAGGAGGGAATTAGAAGAGAGGGGCAGAAAGAAAAGAGGAAGGGAATGTTGTAACTACTTTCAGCTTTTCCTTCACCAAGACTGACCTTACTCTTCTCTCTTAAATGTCTGAAAAAAGAAGTCCCTCATTTTAGAAAATGGAATTTGAGAGAGAAAAATCCATTAGGATCAGTGGCATCCTGTTTCACAATCCATCGGAATTAGAGGAAATAAGACTAGGAACATGAATCTCCTATTTAGTTATGAGTATCTAAATGTGATGGCCTTGAATTAGGAAATACTAAATATTAGGTTATAATAATTTTGACTTCTAGAGGAAAAGCAAAAGTTATAGAAGAAATTTTGGAGTATAGGTCAATATAGGTGGGGACAACCTGGATAAGATGTCATGGTGTGTTGTGGGCAGATATGGAAAAATAAAGTTAGAGTTATTGAAGGTCTTGAGGATAAATAGACTTGAAATATATAAATGACACTGAAATGATTCTCATAACTATTTTGCCTAGGGCCCGCCTACTTTGGAACACAGTACCACTTTTGAAATATTACCATAGATTTTTCTTCCTTTGTATAAACACATATTTTAATTCTGAAATACTTCAACATATAGCACATAACGTGATCTATGTCACACCTTTGGGGTCCAACTAGATTACAAAGGTTATGAGAAGAAGAACTTCAGGACACTTCTCAATTGTTGAGCCAGCAGAAACCATGCAAAAGGATTTATGAGAAAAGAATTAACATGATTGATAGAAGCTCCCCAGTCACTCTTCAGACCCTCACAAAGGTGCACACAAGCGTCAGTGGTCAGGGCAGCCTATGTGGTGGGAAGAATCTGCTGGTCTTAAGGAAGCCAGAGACCAAAGCTTGAAGTTTTACTGCTTTTTCTCCAGTCTACTAATCTTATTTTTTCTAAGTTCCTTGCCATTTGACCACTGTTTATCATCCATGACTCAGTATAGATCAATATACACAAAGTGAATAACCACGTGCACTTGCTCAGAATTCTACCCAAAGAAAAGATTTATCTTCCCACTGACTCCTTAAGTAAGGTTTTAATGCTACAGACTTCCATTTAAGTTTAGTGTTATCCTATAAAGCCATCTAGATGCCAGGAATATTTTTTTTTCTTAGTCACTTAGTCATAGGAACTCTCCAAGATGAAGAAAAGATTTATCTTCCCACTGACTCCTTAAGTAAGGTTTTAATGCTACAGACTTCCATTTAAGTTTAGTGTTATCCTATAAAACCATCTAGATGCCAGGAATATTTTTTTTTCTTAGTCACTTAGTCATAGGAACTCTCCAAGATGCCATAGATAAGGGTTAAGAAAGACACAACAATAAATGAGGGGAAGGTGTGTACACTGAGAATTCAAGCTACCTGCTCATGCATCCTATCTGTGGCTTCAGGACCTGCAGAGCCCTCTTCCTATTCTGGGCATGGTGATGAGCTTTACTTTTTAGGAGATGTAGACTGACAGAAACAAAATAAAAATCATGCATTTTGTGCACAATAGTAATAAATGTTAAGGAGAAAAATAAGGCATAAATGGGAATCAGTGAGTTCTCAAGGGTAGTAATCTTATATAGATGGTGAAAAGAGGACTCACAGAGGTGATATTTTAGTAAAGTGAATAAAAAGAAAAAGAAGCCACATGGATATCTGTGGGAAGAACATAATATGCAGAGAGAAACCTGTGCAAATTTGCTGAGGTAAAAGGAGGCCAGTGTGACTGGGGTTTGAGGGGTGAGAGAGAAGAGCAGAAAATTATGAGAACAGAGAGCTGATGGCAGACTGATGAGGTATGACTTTGGAAGCCATTGCAAGGATTTTGTTACTTCTCTGGGTGAATTAGGAAGCCATTAGAGAGCTTTGAGCAAAGATAGGACATCAGAATTACATTTAAGCAGGCTCATACAGGCTTCTGTATAGAAAAATTTCCTTTTCCTGAAGGGTGTCAGGAAAGAAGTGCAGAATCAAGTTAGGAGGCTACTGCAATAATCCAGGAGAATGGTCATGGTAGCCTGGACGAGGGGGCTAGTGGGGTTTTGTGGCAAGCATGGTTAGATCCTTGATCCAACAGGATTTCCTGATGAGTTAGGTGTGGTTTATGATAGAGAAGAAAAAGCTTGAAGATCTGTAAGGAACTAAGATGGGTAACACTTTGAGAGGACAGACTAGAGGGGTGGGAAATCATGTCAGTTATAGACATGGGGTACTTCTTGGGCAGTTGTATAGATGATAAAAATGTACCTAGGACAAAAATTGGGAATTCTCAGTGTGGCGATTAAATTTAAATTTATGGAACTGTATCAGATCTTTAAGCGAGTGAGTAACCCAGAGAGGAGAGAAGTCATCCACAGACTGAGCCTTGGGTGGTCCAGTGTTAAGAGGTAAGAGAAACGAGGAAGAACAAGCATAGGAAATGGAGATGCAGTGGCCGTGATAAGCTGCAAATCCAGGAGCGTGTGCATCTCAAAAGGTGTCAGGGAAGAGAGCGACTGGAGATACATGTTAGACTTTTAAATTTTTTCTCCACATCTCATAATCTCTCTTTCACATTGTCCATCTAGTTATTATTTTATGCTGAATTCTAGATAATTTTCTGAGACAATACAGCAGGGTGGTTAATAGTAGACCACAGAGCCAGCCGGTTCTCACCAGCAAGTTCCAACCAGCCAGAACATACTAATGGACATACTACTAATAATAAAATAACAACAATCATTTAAAATAATAGTGTAGCAAGTACTCACATAGCATTTACCTGCGCACTTAGTCAGCACTGAATAAACATTAACTATTCTCTAGCTTCCAGGTCACAAATTTTCTATTAACCAGTTTCTAATCAATTGTTTAACTTCTTAGTCAAGTTTTTAATTTTAATGCTCATTTTTCATTTCTGAAACTTATATTTAGTTCTTTTCAAATATTCTTATTCCTTTTTTAATTTATTTCCCTCTTGTTTCTGCTTACAGTTTCAATTTTATATTATGTTTTTGGTAACTTTAATCATACCTTTTCATAATGTCCACCAGTTTGCCTTATTCCCTAAAGTTTGGGGATTTGGTTCATCTTGCAGCTCCTAGCCATGACTCTTTCTTACAGGGCATATTTTCCTTTGAGAGTTCTGTGATTTTGCATTGCGAGCTTGCTTTCCCAGGGCTCTATCCATGGGGATCCCGTGTGCTCAGAGAGCTTCTGTTCTTCCTTCCTCCTGGTATCCCACATCTACCACTGCTTTCTGGGCCAACCTCTGTTTTAATTTTTCAGTGTACAGTTTCCAGAACCATTTGGCTAACATAAATTGAACCAAAAACTCAATAGATGTGATGTATTGTTTTGAATTTTCAAGACACATCTCCCGATTCAGGATCCAAGAGGACATACTGGCCTCCTCCTCCCCATGTGCAACTAAGCAGACTTCCTCTGTACCCCTCTTCACACAAATGCTGTCTCCGAGGATCTCAGCTCTGTATGGGAGTCCTAGTACTAAATTCTTGCTCAGGTTATGGCGAACAATAAGGAAGACCTCCATGCAGCCCTAATGTCAGCTCATTGTCTTACAATCTGCATTAAAGTTCTACTGTTATTTCTTTTCTTTTTTTTTTTTCCTTTTTTGTCTTTTTTCGTGTCCGGCAACAGACCGCAACCCTCAGTGTCGCGCCCATACTGGACCGGGACCGGCAACGGGATCGCAACCCTTTGTGCTGCGCCCGCACCTCA
>NW_007730645.1:9847-13914 GCF_000696425.1 Galeopterus variegatus
CGGTCTGTATGTGGGATCCGAACCCTCGGCGGGAGCGCCGCCGCACTCCCAAGCGGCACACTGTAGCAGTGCGCCACCGGGCCGGCCCCAACTGTTATTTCTTTTGACTGGGGATTTCTTCCTCTTCCTTATGAGAATGCTTCATAAACCTTATACTACAATTCCAGCAGAGTCAGTATATGTTTCTGGAGGTTGGATCAGGGGATAGAGTCAAATGGTTTATTTCACCATATTACGAAAGCCAGAAGTACTCTGAATAGATTTTCAGTCCTGGGATTCTGATTATGTAAATAATCAAGTTTATGTAAGAAGATTGGTCATAAGTATACTGAAGGCATGCACAATACATGTTACTCAAATCTGCTTAATTGGAGACAATCAACTTATACATTGCATATACTTTCATTCTAATGTAAAAATCTTCAGGAAAGCCAAGGATTTAAAGATATTATAATATTATCATTTGGCCATTGAATTCTTTTTTTCTGTTCTTGCAAGCAGGCATTTCTGTCCCCTTACACATGGATTTCATTGTGCTTATAAGACACAGGAAAGACAAAACAGAAACATATTCTCAGCAAAATAACTGAAGTAGCCCTGAAGTTTTATTTTCCAGATCATAGTCCTGACTCTGTCCTGTATTCTTATTTTAAAGTATTTTGTGACATATTATGACTCCACAAAACTTATAAAGTTTCACAAATTTGATTAAGCTGCAAAGAAGGAGCTGAGACAAATCTGACCAATAGTGTTTTGCTTTATCAATCATTTTTAGAACCCCGTGCTAGCTTATATAGAGTTTTCAATCCAAATATCAAAGATAATTTCACACCAAAAAGAAATTTTACTTGACTTAGCATTAAGAAGACCCATGTAATATTTATGCTATTTGCCTGTTTAGAAAACCAAAAATGTGCTAGCAAGACAGCAAAAATTGTTACNGAAGGAGCTGAGACAAATCTGACCAATAGTGTTTTGCTTTATCAATCATTTTTAGAACCCCGTGCTAGCTTATATAGAGTTTTCAATCCAAATATCAAAGATAATTTCACACCAAAAAGAAATTTTACTTGACTTAGCATTAAGAAGACCCATGTAATATTTATGCTATTTGCCTGTTTAGAAAACCAAAAATGTGCTAGCAAGACAGCAAAAATTGTTACTGCACTGCCGGTTTCATTTTGACATGGTTTACATTTAAGTGCAAAACTTACAGGAATCAGGACAAGAATATGATTTGCTTTGCTATAAATAGAGTCTGTTTTGACTATCCATATTGCATTTGGTAAGACAATATATATTTAGTTCTATTGAATAACTACATCTCCAATTTTATGAATGTGTTCATTGTAATCCAAACTATCATGCAAATATACTTGAAAAAATAGTGATTTGATTCTGTCTGATATTATTGTTACACTTGTTTGCAATATTTACATTTGTCTAAATCACAGGACCATAAGTAACAAAACTATTTTATAAAGAAAGTGTGAAGGAACTAAATTAAAGATGTGAATGTTGAACATTTTACATTGCACTACTAAATTACTTTGAGAAGAGAAATATAAAGAAATATAACCTGTGGTAGTCCAAGCATACTTGAATTCTGTTTGTATTATTCCACATGTAATAACTTTCTGATTTTTTCAGCTCTAATTAAGAAAAATGTATTGTTTTCATGACTCATTTTGCTGCCAAATATGTAATTACTTTAGAGGTTAGTCTAAAATACATACATGATTACGAGTCACTTATATTTTTGTTGTGCTACTAACAATAGTTTCATTAGTTCAGTGACTTTAATTGTCATGATTGTTATGTCAATGTCCCATGTCACCTGAAAAACCAGGTGGCAACCCAGTGATAGCTGAGAAGTAGCAATTACACATTCCTAGTTTCGATTTTTATTGATGATGCTTATTCATGGGACACAAAGCTGACTTTCACCACCTGTGTCCAAGATATAATGATCAGATTAATACTATAAGCATGCCTATAACCACAAATTGCAATTATTTCCCATGCCCTGTAACCACCTTCTCCCTGACTTCCTCCCCACCCCCTCAACCCCTTTCCCCTGGCAACCATGGGTATGTTATCTCCTGCTGTTAAATCCAATGCACCACTGTGGTTTTTCCTTCCTTCTTTCTCTCTTAGCTCCCATTTACGAGTAACAGCATGCAGTATTTTTTCCTTTGTGCCTGGCTTATTTCACTTAACATAATTTTCTCCAAGTTCACCCATGTTGCTGTGAATGGCAGAATTTCATTCTTTTTTATGGCTGAGTAGTATTCTATTGCCTATATATGCCACATTTTCCTTATCCAGTCCATCAATGGACATTTAGGTTGGTTCCATATCTAGGCTATTGTAAATAGAGCTGCAATGGACATGAGAGTGCAGGTATCCCTTCAGCATGATGATTTCCATTCTTTTAGGTATGTACATAGAAGTGGGATTGCAATCATCTCATTCAGTCACGTGGTTTTGTAAAAGAAGCTACAGATAATGTATACCATATCCTCTCATGCCAAATGTTTTGCATGTGTATGTTTTTGTGATACCTAATTTCAATGCTTTGCTCAGGTTCTCTTCATATCTTTTGATAAATCAGAGGAAACTAACTTAAAACAGATAAAATACTTAAAACAAAAATGTTGCTCAATTAAAAAATGATAAATAATAGTTTTAAAGGATTAGGGCTTGTGTATATGTGTGGGGCAGATATTTATAATATATACAAATATTAATTACTTTTCCTGTTTATATTTTGTTACTGTTCTGTATAACTTACGTTTCTTTTTTGCCTAAGAAAACCCTAACTTCATAATGAAATGGGAACTGTATTTGATTAAACGCTTGAATTTCTTGGTAAGGAAATAATTATTTGGGTTTGCAGCCAGTACAACTTCTTTATTTATCCATTACTTCTTCAAACAATTCTCTAAAGATGAACAGAGCTGCTTTTACTTTTGCATTGCTTTTCAATATTGTCAGAAACATTTCTGTAATGAAGACAAAATTACTTCAGTAAAATTTTCATCTTTATTACATTACATACACTTTAATAAATAACTATTTAATATTAATTTCAAAGACTTTCAGCTCAACAGTAATTCTGCTTTTCTCATTATTGCTGCTATATAACTGCATCATTGTAGCCAATACTTTTCGTTTTACCATGATTCATCTTTTAAAAAATTACTCTTTTTATTTCAGAGGAGCTATAGCAATTGCTGCAATAAATTCCAGCCCAAGAAACAGTCATTGGCTGAGAAAGTATTTCATCCACATTATAAATGTCACATGCTATAGTGTCTGAGGTCAGGCATTCTATCGACACTGAAATAACAGCGATGTATCACTTTAATCTGCTTATGCCAAATCCAACAATTTGTAAAATGAGACATTCTTTTTTTGTAGAACAGAAAATTTGAATAAAGAATTGATCTTTGATTTGGATGATGAAGTGTAGTAAAATCAATTTGCGCTATGCTATTTGTGAGAACTGCAGGTCTTTAGAACTACGAAGTGCGTTAGTTAAATACGACATTTAGTTTGAGGAGTCTGGCTCCAGACCAGAATTTTATGCGCAATCTTTCAGTCCTGACCAGAGTCAGAGACACAATCTTTGCCTTGCAGGCCTCACAAGGAAAGCTGCCCTCCCCACAGCAGGCTTGGTGCACAGCCAGCACAGTACCATTTTCTGGAGGGAGTTGCAGTCAAGAACTCAAAGTCACTCAGGCAAAGAATGCTCTTGTGCATTCCTAGCCCAGGCACCTCTACTTGGAGGTCTCTTTATTGGGGGGACCCAGTTGGGGCACTTGCCAGGAGCCTCTGCCAAGACCTTCTTGGTGGAGGACCTCAACTAAGACACCCTTCCCACTCTGACTCAGAATGTTTCACTCTTAGTCCTTCCTATTTCTTTCCCTCAACTCCTTGGATCTATCAAAAGGCCTTTTGGGCTGGCTCGGTGGCGCACTGGAGAGTGCGCCACTTGGGAGCATGGTGGTGCTCCCGCCAAGGGTTCGGATCCCATGTGGAGACCGGTTCCCGCTCACTGGCTG
>NW_007730645.1:14610-20560 GCF_000696425.1 Galeopterus variegatus
AACTGAGGCATATCAAACCTCTTGGTCCTCAGGGGTCAGCTCTCGATGCCAATCCAGTAACACCTGCAAAGTCCCACTGAATGTCTGGTTTCAGATATATGCTTCTTTAAACACACTCTGATGTGATAAAAACCCACGGGCTACTGTGAATTTACTGAGGACATTACAAGTGTTAAACACAAGGCATGAGTACTACCAGGGAGCTCGATGACCCATAGGCATGTTTAAAAGAAACTGTAGAAGATTGAAAGGGAAATTGAGTTAAAGAATTGCATCACTTAGTAAAGGTGGGGTGTGTGTGTGTGTGTGTGTGTGTGTGCGTGTGTGTGTGTGTGTGTGTGTGTGTGTTGTGTTCACGCAGAGAGAGAAGGAGAGGAAGAGCTAGAGTGAGGGAGACAGAAAATGACAGAGAGAGAGAAAAATCTAGGTAACAGTGTTTCACTGCTGGCTTCGCAGTTAGACTGAGAATCAGTATTTTGGAAACATAGTAGAGTCTATTTCAAAGTCAAGTGGTAGTGGAGCTCTCAGTGAATTATATGTAAGTTGAAGATGTGGCATGTCAGTTTCTGAGACACTGCTAAAGGGTCCAAAAAAACTAAAATGGGAAGGAATAGATTTCAAGATGGATAGATTTCTTTTTCAATATACTCAAGTAGGAAATAAAAGACGTATTATTATGACAGAGATCTTCTAACTTAATGCAAGACCTTGTGGAGAAGTGAATGAAACTTTTGGGTCAAGTAAAGTCTGCACATGATTTCTTTTTTTTTTTAAAGGGACATATTCACTTGACATAGAAAACAACTGTTCCTCTCTAATTCATTTTCATTTTCTATCCTGTTCTTTGCAGTAAAAACAAAACAAAACCACACTTTGAACTCTTTTGGATCTTTTTCCTGAAACCTAACTTTATCTCAAATGTAGTCTCTTATGGATATTTCTTAATCAATTTAAACCATTATCTATTGACTTTTAACCCTAAAAAATGAGGATGTAGCTCACATACAAACTTTCGTATCTTCCCTTCTCTCCCCCTTTCTTTCAATATAATTATATTATTATTTGTAATCCTTCTTTTGAAATCCTTTAAGTAAATTTATTTGGTAAATGTCAATAATGTACTTGTACATCTATTTCTTATTCCATCCACTATGCAGAGTATCATGAAGGACACTATTGATGTTCTTATCTCTATAGTAATTTCCCCCTTTCTTGCTTGGATCACAGAATTCTGATGTTATCGTCATCTGTAAAATTGGGGTAGTAAGAGTAGTTACCTTGTAGAATTGGACTGAAGATTAAATGAGTTAATATGTACACAATTCCTAAAATAGTGCCAGCTAGAGAAAATGCTCAGTAACAGTTATTATTATTATTTATTATTATTATTATTATTACTCAGGCAACAATTTGTGCAGAGAATGTGTTTCTTCTTCCACCTCAGAGAAAGAATCCAAATATGTAGGCCAAACGCAGGAATGACATTCCTATTTGTCCATAATTAGTTGAAGAATAGATATATGACTCTATTTGTCCAGTGAAATGTTATGGGAAGTCTAGTTTGGGGGAAGAGTGGCATTTGAGAATAGATTTTTCCCTGATAAAGAGAGAACGTACAAAGTAAAAAACAGTGTTTTCTATTAATCTCCCTTCCGCCTTTGCATTTTGTTTAGGATTATCCCATGGAAGGGTGATGCTTAGAGTTATGGCCATCCTTGTGAAAGAAGCAACAACACACTAAGGATGGCAGAGAAGAAAGATAGAGTCTGGTCCTTGATGACATCAATGAGTCTCAAAAAAGCTCGGAGAAGATTTAATTCCAGACATTTTGTTAAAGAAAGAAATAAGTGACAATATTGTTTATGTCAGTTTTACTTGGCTAGTCTCTTAATTGCAGCTGAAAGTACCTCTAACATATATTATTATTCGATGCCCACATTGTGTTCTGTTCTGTTTGCCTTCCACTTTCCAACTTTATGTATCTGCACTTTACTTTCTCAAAGCAGAAAAACAAAGACATAATTTCATGTCAAAACAAAAATAAACTTATAGTATATAGTGAAGATGTAATAAGAGGATAATTTATAGCCTCAAGCACATTTAAAAATAAATATATGAGTACATATAAAAATATCAGAAGAAAAACAGCACAAAACTAAAGAAAGTTGATGTAAAGGTTTGGAAAATTTGCAGCCTGGCCATGTGGTAGAGAAGCAGAGAACATGCAATGGTGCAGTCCAGCGACCATTAGCTAAGAAGATTAGTACAAAGGAAAGGGATTATCAAGAGAAGGAGAAAAAGGACCTGAAGGCATTGCAGAAGCCCCTGGAGCTAACTCTTCCATTTCAGGCCCAAAGACCTAGAGAGACAGAATGGTCTTGGGGAACAGGCTTGAGGAGTCCTCCACAGTCTCACTGCCCAGGGCCACCTCAGGAAGCTGCTTCCAGCACCAGCACCCCAGCTGCTTTGGTTACTCCAGCTGTGGGTAAATTGGCCCCAGGTGTGGCTGGAAATGCAGCTTTGGAAAATACAAGCCAGAAGTCTTGTTGGCATCCATGTGGTGTTAGGTCTGCAGGCTCGCAGAATGCCAGAGCTGGGAAGACTTGGGATCCTCTACTGTGATTTCAAAGGATCTATGGAAAAGTCTGGGGGCCCAGAAAGAGATTTGTCACAGTGACAGATTCACTGCAGACAACCTGCACTAGAGCAATGACAAGTGGAAATATGGGGTTGGAGCTGCAGCAGAGAAACCCCACCAGTGCCATGTCTAGTGGAGCCATGAGAGCAGGACCACCACAGAGACCCCAGACCTGTGGAGCTACCACTGTGCAATGCCACCCTGGGAGAGTTAAAGTATCACCTGAGACCAGAAGAGCCATAGGAGCAGAGCTGCCCAAGGACTTGGGGACCCAATCCCCACACCAGAGGAGTGGAAAGGAGGTTGAGCATCAAGGTACCTGGTTTGCCAGCTTTGATATGTAATACCTGCCCTGATGGGTTTTGGACTTGTTTGGGACCTGATTCCCTTTTCTTCTAGCCTAGTCCTCCCTTTTGGAGTGGGAATATGTACCCTATGTTTGTCCCACCATTGTATCTTGGAAGTAGATAACTTGTATCAATTTCACAGATGGGACTTTGGACTTCGGACTCTTGAGTTGAAACAAGTTAAGACTTTGGGATGAAATGAATGTATCTGCATGTGAAAAGATACGAATTTTGGGGGGTAAGGGGTAGAATGTAGTAGATTGAATTATGTCCCTCCAAAACTTACTGAAGCTTGAATCATGTCCCCCAAGTTTCATGTATTAGAAACTTAGCTCCCACTGTGTGTTAAGAGGGTGGGAAATTCTTCTGTGGTAATTGAAAGGTGGAGCCTTGAAGAGGTGATTAGATCGTAGGACTGTACAGTGGTGAATGGATTAAAAATAGTGGTCAGGGGTGTGGTTGTGAGGGCTTTAAAAGAAGAGGAGAGTCTGCCTTTCTCTCTGCTCTCTCTGCTTCTACCATCTTGCAATGTGAGACCCCTGGGTCACTGTCACCACCACTAGAGGGACTTTGGACTTCCCAGCCTCAGAAACTGTTAGCAATAAATTTAATTTTCTTTGCAAATAACCCAGTTCCATATACTTCATTATAAGCAACATAAACGGACTCATACAGTTGAGGTAAGTAATAAAAACAAATACAAAACAATGGAAATAAATACAAACAAACAAGAAGGGCATCTACAAAATTAAAAACACATAACTGCAAAAAGTAAAGTAGTAATAGTTAACCAAAAGCAAATCTGAGAAAGGGAAGGACAACTAAGTGACAGGATGTTTTTAAAGTGGCATTAATAGAGATAAAATAGAGATTTAAATAAAACTAAAGAAAATATCAGCAAAAATTAATACCTACAAACTTAAAACATATGATGTACATGATTTTCTATAAGTGGTAAAAATTACCAAAAGGATCTTAGGAAGAAATTGATAATTAGAATAAACCAATAATCTTTAAAGTAATTATATCAGTAGTGAGAAAAAAAATGACCACAAAAGATACCAAGCATAGGTAGTTTTCCAAGAAAACATAAGCAAAGGGTGTTTCCAGAGCAAAAAATAAAAATGGTATGAGAAATATTTTAAGAGTGCTGATTTGCAGAGAAATTAGAGATTATCCAAAATTAGCCAGAGATTTAACAAACGCAAAGCAAATGAAGAAAGGGAAAACTAATAGCAGATTTGGATTAGTACATTTCTGTTGCTTATCGTAAAATACCTAGAACTGGGAACTGCGTGATTTATAAGAAAATATTTATTGCTTACAGTTTCTGAGGCTTGGAAGTCCAAAGTCCAGGGAACACATCTGGTGAGGACCTTCTTTCTGGTGGAGTGACTCTCTCCAGCAACTCAGGGCATCACATGGCAAAAATGGGCTGAGCAAGAATAAGTAGATCTTCTTACTTGCTCTCCTTATGAAGCCATCAGAATCATGCCCATGACGAACTATTAAACCATCAACTCATTATTCCATGAAAGGATCAATTCATTCACTAGGGCAAGATTCTGAGATCCAGTCACCAATTAAAGGCCCACTTTTCAAATGCCGTAATTGGATTTCACAACCTCAACACTGTTAATGTGGAGACAAGTTTCCAATACACGAACTTTTGGGGTATACATTTAACCCACAGCAGGGATTAAGCCAGAGAGTGTTAGGGAATAGTATAAGAAAAGCAGTGTAAACACAGTATCCCACCTGGATCAACAGTTAAAGAGCACTTTCATAGACATTTAAAATATAAAAATAATTCATTAGAAACAGTAACATTCTCTGTAAAGAAGTTAAAGACAAAGGAAATAAGCATGAGAAACTAAGGAATTAGAAAAGAGTAGGGACAGAAAAAGAAATAATGGAAAGGAATAAAGAGTCTGATACAGAGCCAACAGGGATTGAGATGTTGATTTATGATAAATATGGTTTTACAAATCTGTGGGAAAACAATCACTCAGTAAATTTTACTAAAAAAATTGATTGTTAATATTTAAAAAAAAGAAAATTTGATCCTTACACTACACACACATGCATATACACAAATTGCTGTGAAATTCAACTTTATCAATTATAGCCAAATATTAAACTGTAGAAAATATAGTAAGAAATATTTTTGAATGTAGGTCAGGGAAGGACTGCATAGGTAAGAATTTAAAAAGCATGAACCATCAAGGAACAATTCAATATATTTGACTACTTTAAAATTAAAATTAAAATCTTATTAACAACTGAGTCAGCATAAACAACTTAAGAGTCGATCCATGCACAGGGAAAAGATATTTATTACACTTGTAAGTGGACATAGAAGTACTATACAAAGGACTCTACTAATCAAATTGAAAACAAAAAACAAATGGATAACTTGGAAAAATACATGAAGAAAAGAAATGCCAAATTTTAAATGCATTTGCAAAAGAATAGCCAATCTTACTTACAGTAATCAGGAAAAGCATTTCTCCATTACTCTTTCCTTGAAAGGCTGGACCTGGCCTTCATGTTCCCTGTCATCACCTGTTTATAGGCAAATTTCCAGACTAAGTTACCCCCCTGTGTTTTCGTTCCCCTTAGGGTGACTTCACAGTTATTCTACATCTGTTGGATTAAGTGCTAAAACATACCTGTGTAATTGACCTCAGCAGTTTGCTACACCATTTGGTCACTTGGACTGATATTGCTCTGCTGTGTTCATCAACAGAACTGACGTTGCCTGCTTTGGGAAAAGGGGAGGGGACGAAAAAGGGAGGAATTGGTAAAGGGCCAAGAAAAACGATTACATTATATATTGTTGAATACACTAATTATCTGGATTTGCACATCACATATTGCACACAGGAATTGATATCAACTCTGTTCCCCACAGATGTGTACAATCAACTATGTTACAGTTTAAAAAAATAAAAAAGCAATACAC
>NW_007730645.1:20958-21906 GCF_000696425.1 Galeopterus variegatus
TTCCCCACAGATGTGTACAATCAACTATGTTACAGTTTAAAAAAATAAAAAAGCAATACACGCACACACAAAATTCTGATAGCTAGTTGCTCATACCAAATTCATCCCTGACTCTCCAGTGAACAGAACTTGTCCTGCTATCAAGTTCTTCTCTCCCCACTCACACTAACATCCCTGAGTCCTGCATCTTCAACCTCAAACACCCAAGCATATTCTTATTTTACCTGTTGGTTAGGCATATATTTTAGATTATTGGATACACTCTACAAATAGGAGCTCCTTAATATGTATTACTTCCATGTAAATAAATATACTCCGTCACGTATATTTGTCTCCTGATAATGATTCTTATTACAAAGTTCAGTACATAACACAAATGCAACAAAGTTTTAAAATATAATAAACATGAACTTTTGTCAACTTCTTTATAGGAAGAAGGGATTTATTTCAAAAGTGTCATCTTCCTCATTATTCTAACCAAGAAAATACAAGAAAGTCATATTAATAGCCAAAAAGATAATTAGGATGATTTTTTAAAAATGTTTTGTCCTCCCATGTAGGGAGAGAGAATCTTACATTCCAAATCTTAGTTTTAAAATAGATCATATTTTCTAATTCTGAAAAAATCTTAAATCTCATTCTTAGGGAGCACAATCCTAATGATTATAAAATCGAGACAGACGGCTCTTCTTTCTTCTTTGTAAAGGACACTCACTTGGATATAAATTCTACAGCAGATGCTTTAGGAGCTTTTGTTATTAGAACTAAAACAAGGGAAATGTTCAGAAAAGGCTCACTATCCTATTAAAGGGGAATTAGGCCATATTAAGCAGTCACAAAATTAAATATTAAAGTGTGTATTTATTAGGTATCTTTTAAAAGGTGGGATTCTTTTAATGTTTAAGTCACTTTCACATGCCTAACCTGTAAGATTAAAATATTCCATAA
>NW_007730645.1:22998-24472 GCF_000696425.1 Galeopterus variegatus
AATCTTACAGTTAAAGTTGAATGCTGAGTGGATTTCTTGAGGTGTGTGTAACATGTATTGGTTGCTCATTTTTTCTCACTGAGATTTAAAAAGACAGAAGTTTAATTACACGTTGTGAAACATCTGTATTTCTGCCAACCTACAGTTTGATAATTCCACTTCAGTAAATGATAACTAACATCTGGACTAGACTTAACCACACCGCCCAACCTCAGAATAAGTCTAAAGAAAGGAGCCAGTTTCATTCCTAAATAATAAATTGTAAAATTATCCTCATATTTACAAATCAGGTCAGTTGTAAAATTTTAAAGGTCAGGAATGAAATCTCATGGGAGATCTAATCTGGCAAATCTGAGCTTATAGAGCATATTTCCACAATTGGCGACATAGTTCTATTTTGTGTTGTAAAGATTCCCCATTCATTGCACTTTATGACAAAGAGAGTTAATATTGGTTTCCATTCCTTTGGTTTTGCTAACAGTTTTTAGGTTTTTAAAATTTTCTCCTGAATATCGCAATCTTCTATTAAACTACTTCTTAAAATGTGGGTCCTAACACCTGTGTCAATCAGAATCATCTAGTGCCTTAAGAATCTCTACACATCCTGAATGATTGTTACAGACACACTCAAGTTTAGCAATTATTACTCTAACATTCATTGTTAGTCATGTAGGTGATGGTGAGGTTTAATTTGCTCAAGCCGTTTTTTTATTTAAAGGGTGTTTGCCATAACTTTATGAATTCTCAATTATTCATAGGTATTTTTCACATTTGAAGTGCCACATGTCCACATCACAGGGATAAAAGTTCAAGCGACATGAACTTCTTTATATCCAACAAGGTTTTTAACTTGTTCAAAATCAGCCAGGCATAGAAAACTCATTAATAGAGATTGGAGGAAAGACGAACTGAAGAAATGGCTTTCTTAAAGAAAATAAAAAGGTAATTTGCCACTGTGCATTTTCTAGAGATTACAGAAAATGAAGCTTAGGTATTTCTGATTTCTTCTAAAGTTCGGGAATTCAAGACTTTCAATTTTTCTGGGATTCAAATCAATGCACAATACTGACAGGGCTAACACAGAAACCATCAGACCATAGATTTTGGACTTTGGTTAACTCTGAAAAACTCTATAAGAAATAGCCTATAAAGCTTGACGTTGATCCCAGAACAGCTACAATAGCTTAAAGCATTGTTGTTCCAACATGGGAACCTGTAGCAATTAAAATATAACAATAACTTTATAATAATAAGAGCATGTAAAGAAAATATATAAAACTGCTTCACACATTACAGTAATCTTTTTATAGCTGTATCTGTCTAGGACTTTGAAATAGTTCCTGCACAAAAAAATATCAACCATTACTTTCTGAAATTGTTTTTTTCCAGTGCTAAAGCCTGTGGCTTTTATGAAATTCTTTCCTTCCTAGTTTACCAGATGAGATTTGAGTAGCTGAAAATGCAACATCAGTTA
>NW_007730645.1:25580-34582 GCF_000696425.1 Galeopterus variegatus
GGGCTTCTGATCCCAAATCTCTGTTCTCCTAGGATTACTACAGATCATTTTATTAGCTGAAACTTAATAAAATACTGTTAAGAGGGTGGGAAATCCTATTATGGTAATTGTAGATCCGTGCAGTAGTGAATGGATTAAAAATGGTGGTCAAGGGCATGGCTCTGAGGACTTTAAAAGAAGAGGAGAGTCTGTCTCTCTCGTTCTCTCAGCTCTCTCTGTTTCCACCATCTTGCAATGTGAGACCCCTAGGTCACTGTCACCACCACCAGATGTACTTTGGACTTCCTAACCTCGGAAACTGTAAGCAATAAAATGGAATTCTACTCTGCTATAAAAAAGAAATACTACCATTTGCAGCAACATGGATGGACTTAGAAAAAATTATATTAAGTGAAATGTCAGGCACAGAAAGAGAAATACCACATGTTCTCACTTGTGGGAGCTAGAAATAAATAAATAAACAAATGGAGGGGTGGGAAGAAGACACAACAATCACAATTCCTTGAACTTAAGACAAGTGAACAGATATGATGTCAATGGGTGGGAGGAAGGAGGGAGGAATCAACAAAGGGACACCAAAATCAACTATATTGTATATTGATAAAATAAAAGAAAAGAAAAAAAAAAGAAACTGCAAGCAATAAATTTCATTTTCTTTATAAATGACCCAGTTACAAATATTTTGTTATAAACAACAGAAGCAGACTAATACGAGTATGTTGTTTTGATGCATGCATATACTGAACAGCAATTCACTTAGGGTAGATAGCATCGTTGTGTAACCATTAGTTGACCACTTTTCCTCCTCCTCCCACCCTGAATTTTGATTATTATGTTTATTACTCCTCCTTTTTCCAAAGTATCTGTGGACATGCCCTATGTTAAAACATTTTGCCTCCTAATTCATCCTTCAATAAGATAATTCTATCTGGTACAACTGTTTGCTCAGTAGTGGCTAAAGCAAGCAGATGAGCATTGATCTGGATCACAACAGCTTCAGCAAGAATCAGATTCTGGCTTTCTCCCTTCCAGACAAGCAGGCAGCCAGGCAGAAAGTGTTGGGTATCCCGTGAAGCTAGTAGGCCTTAATTTTGTTTGATGGTTAGTTTTGACCTCTGCTTAGTCAATTCAGTCCCTGGCTGAAAAATTGGGTGCCATTCAAATTCTAATTTCCATTATGATTCACCACCATGATGCTTTTCCTCAGAAAGGGATTGGAGAAAACAGAGGTCATCATTGCTGTGGACTGAATGTCCTCCCAAAACTCAATGCAGCTTAATTTCCACTACAGCTGTTAAGAGGGTGGGAAATCCTGTCATGGTAATTGAAAGGTGGGGCCTTTAACAGATGATTAGACTGTGAGGACTGCTATTGTGAATGGATTGATCCATTCAGGTACTAATGGACATGGTTCCGATGGCTTTAAAAGAAGAGCAAGTGAGGACGTTAAGCTATTTGCCTCATGACACCCTGCATTGCTGTGAAGAGTCACCACCCACCACCAATGCCCTCACCAAATGTGTTCTCTGGACTTTGGACTTCCTAGCCTCTAACACTGTAAGCAATACATTTTATTCTTTATAAATTACCCAGATTCAGATATTCTGTTATAATCAACAGAAACAGACTAATACCATCATCAACAATGTCCTTTCTTCATCTAACCTATTTTACTGGGTTTTGGAAGGTGACGTAGTATAAACAGGCTATTTCTTTACTAACAGTTGTTTTTGCTCATTGTGACTATTGAATACATCTTTTCTGAATTTTACTTTATGAATTAAATCTTGCTCACTTGTTTCTGTATGTAAGTCACAGTATTTCTGTGAAACTAGCAGTGAATTTCTTGCTTTGTGTTTATACTTTCACATGAAGCACCAGTTAATGGACTATCTGAGAAAGGTCTGTGTCACTCACACTGCAGTGATTTTTCACACAGTAGTCCTAAATACAGTTGTGACTCAAATGCTACAGTGCAAACTTATGAAAAGTCTTCAAAGTAGTTCAAATTTTTTAAAGCAAAAAAACAGTTTAATTCTGAATTTATTAAGAGCAATATTCACACACTTTTACTGAGCTACTCTAAAATTAAGTATATCAGGAACTACTTAACTATTTTATAGGAAAAGGAGAGCATGTTAAAATTAAATTATACAATAAGTTCTAAACAGCATTTTTACCAATGGTGTCAAGATTATTTTATTCCCTCCTGAAAGATTATTTTACATCATTTGGAAAAGGCAAAAGGTGAAAAAATATTCCCTCAGTCTCTGATTTTCATTGATCAATGTTTAATTTTTCAGCTTTTCTGAAGTAATGTTTTGCTTTCTTGGCATATCAGATCATTTTCTTCGATTTTTGCATGAACCCTCAGTAATAAATCTTTACAATTTGATATGCTTTCATTCAATGTATGATAATACTGAATTTTTTTCTTTCTATTTTTTGTTGAAAATAAAAACCTTTGAAATTCTTTGTTGAAAATAAAAAACTTTGAAATCACCTTTAATGTCCAGCTTCTTATGTGTCTTCAGTTGCATCCTTTTTTCATATGGATGTATGATTTAAACTTGTGAAAGCATGCAAATGCTCTGATGTCAAAAATGATCATCTATTTGCATTTTAAGAATACTTACCCTGCTTCAAGAGTGGTTAGAAGAAAGGAGAATGCTAAGCTAGCAAATACTTTGGCTATAAAGTAAAAATTGCTGCTTCCTATCAATTATTGATCTCAATTGAAACATGTCACTTGCTTCTAGGTTTATTCTTACATATTGTAAACTCTCCTTCCATGTTTCGGGTTCTTACTGACACTGCAATAACTATAGCAAGTCTTAGTAAAGCAGGGCCTGCAAGCCAAATTGGCCAAATGCCTGTTTCTGTATGACTCATGAGCAAAAAATGTTTTTTGTATTTTCAAATTGTTGAAGGGAAAAAAAAAAACCAATATTCCGTGACATGTAAAAATTATATAAAATTCAAATTTCAGTGACCATAAATAAAGTTTTACTGGAACACAACCATAGCCACTCATTTGTAAATTTTCTATGATTGTTTCCATGTTACAACAGCAGAGTTGAATAATTGTGACAAAGACCATATGGCCCACAAAGCCTAAAATATTTACTATCAGGCTCTTTATAGGAAACAAAAAAATGTGCTAATGCCTGTACTGCAGGAAGAGTTTCTCAAACATAGCTTTTATTAAGAGACTGTGCAGCTGTTTAGGGCACAAGCTCTGAAGTTTGAACATTGACTCCTTCATTTATCAACTCTGTGATCTTGGAAAATTTACATATGGTCTCTGTGTATCACTATTTGATCTGTAATCATACTGGTTCCCACTTCAAAGGGTTGTTGTGAGCATGCTATGAGCTATAATATGTAAAGCCTAAGAACACTGCCTAACATAGAAATTTAATTAGTATTTTTTCTTTTTCAGTTTCATTTAATTTTGCCTGATTTTAAACATGTTTTAAGATATTTTAACATTAAACTGCAGAAAAACAATATAACCCTTAAAATTCAGAGACGTTATACAATAAGAATCTAGTAATTTAAATTAATTCATGAGTTTATTTATATTAAATCCTAATAAAGAGTAGAGGCAATGGCAGAGATATTTCTTAATCTAGGAAATATTACTTAAAGCATAGAAAAGAATGAGAAAAAAAATTATGCGGCAGGTGAGGGATTAAAAATAACGGAGAGATAATAGAAAAGGACATCTTCCCAATACTCTCAGTGTAGTGAAAGGGTTAAGATTGCACAAAAATATGAGTTCATATAGTCTATATTTCTTCACCCATTTGATTTAGCACTTATTTAATGAAACATAATATACTCCAGATGCTGGAACACAGAGAAGACATACGACACATTTCACATTTTTCCTTCTTGTATATGTCAAAAACTTAATACTTTTAATAACAGAAAAAATTTTCTTCAATATATTAAATTAATTGAACATAAGAATTTACCAAATCATGTAATTGGAAGTCTCCTAAGAAAGTAAATGAGATCTTTATATATTTTCTCTCTCTAAGTTTTTATGATTTCTGCAGATAAGTTAGTTGTTTATGTATTTAACCAACAAATAGATTCAGAGAGCACAACTTCTATATTTCCTATGAAATTTTAGGGTTACATATGAATTTCACTTATTTAGCACAAATTTCCCAAAACCTATAAATACATTTACATGTTTATATTTTACTTTTACCTCTGCTTTTAAATATTGCTCTCAAGTTATGTGATAACATTCACAGAATTTTCTCCTTCAGTTTCAACATTTTTAGGTATTCAATATAAGTTTTCCCTGATAGTTGTAAATTCAGTTTCTGTTTAATTTCTTTTAAGCCATATACATTTGTTGTGTTATTGTAATAATAACTTTTGACAACTCCATAGTCCCTTTCATGTGTAGAACTAAAGTTTAAACTTTTACTAGGAAGTATATACCTTTATATTCTGCTTAGCACATTTAAATTAGCATGGCTTGCTCACTCGATCACCTTGCAGGGGGGGATCTCCAGGCCCCGCTCCTGCACCCTGAACCAACTACACACAGGGGAGCCTGCCTGAAGTAGCCGGCAGCAGCACCAGACAGCGGAACTGGGCAGCTTCACACAGCTCCCTCACCCCACCACATTGGACCCAGGCGGGGAGGGGGGAGCTCCAGGCCCCACCCCGGTGCCCTGAACCAGCATCCTGCAGGTGAACCCCTTAGTGCCAGACAGCAGAACCGTGGCTCCACGCAGCCCCTCATCCTGCCTCAGACCTAGAGGGGAGCACCAGCCTATGGTTCCAACCCACTGAGTTTGGCCCAACAGAACTCCATGTGCTAGGGGCTCATTCTACAACCACAGAGTCTCAAACTGGAGCCAAGTTGGTTTAACATAACCACCACCACACCTACTGTCAAGCAAAGAAAGCTCACCCCCCACAATAGCAACCAAGGCCACTCCACAGCCAACCTCAGTGTAACAGAAGAAGCAAACCCCCTACCATATAATCAAGCATCAGTGAAAAAAACACTAGAAGCACAAACAATCAAAAAGAAATGACACCAGCAAAAGGATACAGTAATGCCCCAAAGTCAGACTCCATGGAACAGGGAATCCTTGAAATGTCTGAAAAAGAATTTTGAGCAATGATCTTAAGAAAACTTCAAGAAATAAAGGAAGACTCGATTAGAGTACACAATGAAACAAGAAAAAAACATCCAGAATATGAAGGAGGTAATCTACAAAGAGATTAATACCAAAAAAAAGAGTTTAGCAGAACTTCTAGAAATGAATGACTCACTCAATGAAATAAAAAACATCACATGCTTGAGCAGCAGGGTAGAATAAACAGAAAAAAGAATTTCAGAGCTTGAAGATGGTACTTTTGAAATAAGTCAGGCAGACAAAAAAAAAAGGAAAAAAAAATAAAAAATAATGAGGAAAATGTACGAGAGATAGCAGACAACCTCAAGGGTTCTAACATCTGAATTGTGGGTATTCCTGAAGGGCAGGAGAAAGGAAATGGTATCCAAAACCCACTCAAGGCAACCAAGGCCACTCCACAGCCAACCTCAGTGTAACAGAAGAAGCAAACCCCCTACCATATAATCAAGCATCAGTGAAAAAAACACTAGAAGCACAAACAATCAAAAAGAAATGACACCAGCAAAAGGATACAGTAATGCCCCAAAGTCAGACTCCATGGAACAGGGAATCCTTGAAATGTCTGAAAAAGAATTCCATGCAATGATCTTAAGAAAACCTGAAGAAATAAAGGAAGACTCAATTAGAGTACACAATGAAACAAGAAAAAAACATCCAGAATATGAAGGAGGAAATCTACAAAGAGATTAATACCAAAAAAAAAGAGTTTAGCAGAACTTCTAGAAATGAATGACTCACTCAATGAAATAAAAAACATCACATGCTTGAGCAGCAGGGTAGAATAAACAGAAAAAAGAATTTCAGAGCTTGAAGATGGTACTTTTGAAATAAGTCAGGCAGACAAAAAAAAAAGGAAAAAAAAATAAAAAATAATGAGGAAAATGTACGAGAGATAGCAGACAACCTCAAGGGTTCTAACATCTGAATTGTGGGTATTCCTGAAGGGCAGGAGAAAGGAAATGGTATCCAAAACCCACTCAAGGAAATAGTAACAGAAAACTTCCCAGGTGTAGGGTGAGATGCAGACCTTCAGATCCAGGAAGCTCAAAGGTCTCCAAACAGATTCAACCTGAAAGACAGATCCTCCCCAAGACATATTATAGTTAAATATGCAAAGCTCAAAGACCAAGAGAGAATTCTACAAGCAGCAAGAGAATAGCATCAGGTCACTTATAGGGGACCCCCCATCAAACTAACAGCAGACTTCTCAACCGAAACCCTACAGGCCAGAAGAAAGTGGAATGATGTACTCAAAATACTAAAAGAAAAAAACTACCAGCCAAGAATTCTTTACCCAGAAAGGCTCTCCTTCAGAAATGAGTGAGAAATAGTATATTTCCCAGATAAACAAAAGTTGTGGGAATTTACTACTACACAACCGGCCCTGCAAGAAATTCTCAAGGGAGTCATTCATCTGGAATCTGAATAATGGTGGCCATCATCACGAATACACAAGCAAGAGCAAAACCCACAGTTAAAACAAAAATGCCAGCAAGAAAGAGAAAGAAGCTAAATTTCTGCCTTAAATTCCCAACTCACATTTAAGAAGATAAATAAAAAGGGGAAATAATGATCAAAAGATATTTAAACCACCTGAACAAGTAGCAATTAAGTGACAGGAATTAAACAACACTTCTCAATAACTTCTCTGACTGTGAATGGACTAAACTCCCTATTAAAAAGGCACAGACTAACTAACTGGATTAAAAAGCTAGACCCAAGTATGTGCTGTCTTCAAAAGACCCACCTCACCTGTAAAGACACTCATAGACTAAAAGTGAAGGGATGGAAAAAGATACACCATGCAAATGGAAACCAAAAATGAGCAGGAGTAGCTATTCTTATATCAGACAAAATAGACTTGAAACCAAAAAACATTTAAAAAGACAAAGAAGGCCATTATATAATGATAAAGGGAACTATCCAGCTAGAAGACATAACAGTCATAAACATATATGCACCCAACACTGGAGCACCCAGATATATTAAGCAAACACTCTTAGACCTAAAGAAGGAGATAGGACCTAATACATTAATAGTGGGTGATCTGAACACCCCTCTCTTAGTATAGGGCAGGACTTCGAGGCAACAAGTCAATGAAGAGGCACAGGATTTAATCTATGCCCTATACCAACTGGACTTGGCAGATATATATGGAACATTTCACCCAACAGCTAAAGAATACACTTTCTTCTCATCAGCTCACAGTACGTTCTCCAGGATAGACCACATATTAGGTCACAAATCTAGTGTCAGCAAATTTTTAAAAAATTGAAATAATTCCAACAAGCTTTTCAGACCACAGTGGACTAAAACTGGAGATAAACAATAAGCAAATCACTGGAAGCTATACAAACATATCAAAAATAAATAATAGGCACCCGAATGACCTATGGGTCCAAGAAGAAATTAAACAGGAAATCAAAAAATTTCTAGAAACTAATGAAAGTAAAGATACATCATACCAAAACTTGTGGGATACTGCAAAAGCAATACTAAGAGGCAAGTTTATTGCAGTAAATCCTTATATCAAAAAAATGGAAAGGGCCGGCCCGGTGGCGCACTGCTACAGTGCGCCGCTTGGGAGAGTGGCGGCGCTCCCGCCGCCGAGGGTTCGGATCCCACATACAGACCGGTTCCCGCTCACTGGCTGAGCGAGGGGCGGTCGCGGCACCGAGGGTTGCAGTCCCGTTGCCAGTCCCGGTCCGGTACGGGCGCGACACTGAGGGTTGCGATCCGTTGCTGGACACAAACAGAAAAAAAAAAAAAAAAAAATGGAAAGACTCTAAATAAATGACCTAATGCTATGCCTCAAAGAACTTGAAAAACAACAATAATCCGAACCTAAAGGCAGTAGATGGAAAGAATTAAGATCAGAGCAGAACTAAATACAATAGAGATCCAAAAAACAATAGTAAAGATCAACAAAACTTAAAGTTGGTTTTTCGAGAAGATAAACAAAATAGACACACCATTAGCTAGATTAACCAAAAAAAAGGAATAGAGAAGACCCAAATAACAAAAATCTGAAATGAAAAGGGAGACATTACAACTGACATGACAGAACTACAAAGAATCATTAGAGTCTATTATAAACAACTGTATGACAACAAATTTGAAAATCTGTAAGATATGGATAAGTTTTTAGACACATATAAATTACCAAGACTGAACCAAGAAAAGATAGAAAACCTGAACAGACCAAACAAGCAAGGAGATTGAATCAGTAATTAGCAATCTCCCAACAAAAAAAGTCCGGGTCTGGATGGCTTTACAGCTGAATTCTGTCAAACTTTTAAAGAGGAGTTAATACCAATTCTCATGAAACTGTCCCAAACAATTGAAACAGATAGGTCGATCCTGTGGCTCACTCGGGAGAGTGTGGTGCTGCGAGTGCAGCGACGCTCCTGCCGCAGGTTCGGATCCTATATGGGGATGGCTGGTATGCTCACTGGCTGAGCGCAGTGGGGGTGACACCAAGCCAAGGGTTGCGATCCCTTATCAGTCACAAAAAAATAAAAAAAGAAAGAAAGAAACAGATGCTACTCTCCCAAATTGTATGAGGCCAACATAACTCTGATACCAAAACCAGATAAAGACACAACAAAAAAAGAAAACTACAGGCCAATATCCTTGATGAACCTAGATGCTAAAATCGTCAACAAAATATTAACACTTAGAATACAGCAACATGTTAAAAAAATTATACACTATGATCAAGTGGGATTAGTCCCAGGAATGTAAGGATGGTTCAGCATACGAAAGTCAAAAACTGTGATACATCACATTAACAAACTCAAGGACAAAGACCATATGATCATCTCAATAGAT
>NW_007730645.1:35839-36228 GCF_000696425.1 Galeopterus variegatus
ATGACAAGCCCACCACCAGTATTATTCTGAATGGGGAAAAATTGAAGGCCTTCCCCTTAAGTACAGAAACAAGATAAGGATGTCCACTCTCACCACTTCTATTCAACATAATACTGAAGGTACTAGCTAGAGCAATCAGGTGAGAGAAAGAAATAAAAGGAATCCAGATTGGAAAAGATGAAGTCGAACTTTCCCTATGTGCAGATAACATGATACTATATATAGAAAAACCTAGACTCCATCAAAAAACTCCTAGAGCTGGTTAATAACTTCAATAATGTTGCGGGATACAAAATAAATGCCTCCAAATCAGAAGCATTTATATACCCAAATAATGAATTAATAGAAAGAGAAATAAAGAAAGTAAGCCCATTTACAATTGTCACCAA
>NW_007730645.1:36280-37102 GCF_000696425.1 Galeopterus variegatus
TATAACTCTGCCTGACATAAAATTATACTACAAAACTATTGTAACCAAAACAGCATGGTATTGGTATAAAAATAGACATTCAGACCAGTGGAGTACAATTGAGAACCCAGAAATCACTCCTCAGACTTACAGCCAGCTGATATTAGACAAAGGCAACAAAAATCTACATTAGGGAAAAGACTGCCTCTTCAACAAGGGGTGCTGGGAAAACTGGATATCCATATGCAGAAGAATGAAACTAGATATGCATCTCTCACCACACCATACACTAAAATCAACTCAAAACAGATTAAAGACCTAGATGTAAGAACTGAAACTGTTAAATTACCAAGGGAAAATGTAGGTGAAACACTTCAGCAGTTAGGTCTGGGCACAGGCTTTATGAATATGAGCCCAAAAGCACGAGCAACAAAAGAAAAAATAAACAAATGGAATTATATCAAACTAAAAAGTTTCTGCACGGCAAAAGAAACAATCAACAGAGTGAAAAGACAACCTACAGAGTGGGAGAAAATTTTTTCCAACTATGCATCCGACAAGGGACTAATATCCAGAATATACATAGAACTCAAACAATTATACAGTAAAAAAAAAAAAAATGATCCAACTAAAAATTGGCAAAGGAGCTGAATAGACATTTTTCAAAAGAAGACATGCAAATAGCCAACAGATACATGAAAAAAGTGCTCAATATCACTAGTCATCAGGGAAATGCAAATTAAAACCAAACTGAGATATCACCTCCCTACAGTTTGACTAGCTATGATCAAAAAGACAGTGAATAACAAATGCTGGCTAGGGTGTGGAGAGAAAGGAACACTA
>NW_007730645.1:37347-45179 GCF_000696425.1 Galeopterus variegatus
CTGGGAAAACTGGATATCCATATGCAGAAGAATGAAACTAGATATGCATCTCTCACCACACCATACACTAAAATCAACTCAAAACAGATTAAAGACCTAGATGTAAGAACTGAAACTGTTAAATTACCAAGGGAAAATGTAGGTGAAACACTTCAGCAGTTAGGTCTGGGCACAGGCTTTATGAATATGAGCCCAAAAGCACGAGCAACAAAAGAAAAAATAAACAAATGGAATTATATCAAACTAAAAAGTTTCTGCACGGCAAAAGAAACAATCAACAGAGTGAAAAGACAACCTACAGAGTGGGAGAAAATTTTTTCCAACTATGCATCCGACAAGGGACTAATATCCAGAATATACATAGAACTCAAACAATTATACAGTAAAAAAAAAAAAAAAATGATCCAACTAAAAATTGGCAAAGGAGCTGAATAGACATTTTTCAAAAGAAGACATGCAAATAGCCAACAGATACATGAAAAAAGTGCTCAATATCACTAGTCATCAGGGAAATGCAAATTAAAACCAAACTGAGATATCACCTCCCTACAGTTTGACTAGCTATGATCAAAAAGACAGTGAATAACAAATGCTGGCTAGGGTGTGGAGAGAAAGGAACACTATTGCACTGTTGGTGGGACCGTAAATTAGTATAAACAATTTGGAGGTTTCTCAAACAACTACACATATATCTTCCATATGATCCAGCAATCCCTCTTCTGGGTATATATCCAGAGGAATGGAAATCATCATGTCGAAGGGATACCTGCACTCCCATGTTTATTGCAGCTCTGTTTACAATGGCCAAGATATGGAACCAACCTAAATGTCCATCAATAGATGATTGAATAAGGAAACTGTGGTATATATGCACTATGGAATACTACTCTGTCATAAAAAAGAATGAAATACTCCCATTTGCAACAACATGGATTAACCTGGAGAAACTTATGTTGAGTGAAACAAGCAAAGCACAGAAGGATAAATACAACATATGCTTACTCATATGTGGAAGCTAAGAGAGAAAGGAAGGCAGGAAAGAAAGATCACAGCAGTGCCATGATCCAACAGAGGAAGAGAACATTCTAGGGCTACAAATTGGAGTTGAGGGGAGAAGGAGAAATGGAGGGAGGTTAAGGGATAATTAGGAGGGGACAAAGGGTACAAAAGTAATTTCTGGTAATGGATATGCCCCTAGTATGAATCTGGCCCCAACATCATGGACAGGAGGGGGGACAATCAGCTTTGTATCTCATGAATATTCATAATAAATAAATAAATAAATAGAGCATGGCTTTAGTTTTATTTGCTCTTGTATCTCCATCTTCTCATCACACCCCATCAAACTATAAGAGCCATGGTTTATATGGGTAGAACATTTCACCAAAAATAAAAATATGTGTATATATATGTGTGTGTATCTGTGTGTATGTGTGTGAGTGTGTGTGTGTGTGTGTACTGCATGTTTCATTTCTATGAAATTTAAGACCTGACAAAATTAATTGGTAATAATAAAAGTCAGAAGAGTGGTTATGTGTGATAGTGAGTAGACATAAGCATTGACTGGAAAAGGACACAAAAGAACGTGCTGGAAAAATAAAAATTTCTGTATCTTGATCTGGGTGACTGTATATTTGTGTATTTTAATGAAGTTCACCTCAATGTTTAAAAAGAGCAAACAAGAAAGGATAATATCAATATTCTGTTACAGTAGAGTTTTTGAACTGTAGCTCATTAATAAAATTTGAAACAATTCTGTAATGAGTGAATAAAAAGAGTCCAAGCTGTGACGTAGGATTCCATGGAGGGTAGGAAACTAGAAATCACCCCCAGGGGCCACCCAAAAGTGATGAGAACATTAGCGAAACACTTCAAGTCTAGCTTTCTGTTGTTCATTTATCACCCTTTTGAAATCACCACAGCCTTTTCTTTCTCCTGTTGCTGTCCTAAAGATAAAAAAAAAAACATCTGGGAAAGCAGGCAACAAACAGCAGCAGCTGTGATTATTGGCACAGAAGAAAAGAGGAAAGCTCAGAGATGGCACTGTGCAGCAGCACAGCTACAAAACCGGGCCAAGTAGCAGCAGCGTGCCTAAGGATGGCAGAGCACTGAATACCAGAAGGGCCTTCCAGGAGTGCTTCCACTCTCCAAAGCTGCTGAGAATATTGCGGCACAAATAATTGTTCTGAATCAAATCAAGAATACATAACCAATAATTTAAATGTCCTTTTTATAAAAATATGCCCACATTAGTATCCCAAACCAATTGTACACTCCAACCTGGATTTTTTTACTAACAGCTTTCAGCCTGCTAAGTCCTTAGAGTTTGCTAAGCAAATCTGAGATAAGATGAAATACTTACATGTCTGATCATGTGTCTGATGGCTTCCCTAGTTTTCAAGTGGCCAGGGTAAGGAAGCTCTGAAACTTACATTTATATGTCTGCCAGGGACATGGAGAACAAGAGACAAAGTATAGGACCATCCACTGCAGGATTTAGAAGGAGACCCTGCATAAAGCCCAAGGGAATATGGGAGAATAAATCCAAATGTGTCATTACAAAAAAAATAGGAAAACACTAAGAACCCAAGATTAGAAACAGAAGTTATTAGGCTTCAGCTTTACAAACCAAACATACATCAGGCAATTTAAATTCAAAAGAAAGTTGGTATTGCTTTGTGAGCATACCAAGCTGGACTTCAAATAAAATGAAAAATAAAAGGAATCATATATTGATAAATAATTTCATTTTTCCAGTAAGAAAAATCAATTATAAACTTGTATGTACCACATAACAGAGGCCTTTGTAAAGTGAAAAACAACTGAGAGAATTACAAAAAGACATTCTGAAATTCATCAGAACAGTAGGATTTTAACACATCGTTCTTGAATAGGTCCATCAGCAAAGCCAGAAAGCACTGAAAAAAATTAAAGAACAAAATTAATAAGCCTAACACAATAAATAGGCATATAAAGAATATACTGCTGAACAATTATTTTTAAGCCTACATCAAATGTTTATGAAAAATTATATGAATTTTTATAAATCCTGAATGTTTATTTAAGACAACAAGCTTTAAATTACTTTTTAATTTTTTTGAAGATAAGCAGAATTTCTCAGTCATGTAGAAATTTAAGAATACCAATCTAAGTAAATCCTGGATTAAAAAGAAATCATATTTAGAACTAACAAATTTTTTATGTGAATCATAAAGAAATATTTATAGGATTTAGCCTATGCAATACTTTAAGAAAAATTAAACTTTAATGTGAAAAACATGCAAAGAAAGAAAGAATAATCACAATATGTTGAACTTTCAGAAGGAGAGACAGAATTTTGGTTACAAGACATGGGAAAGGGAGACGGGAAGGGGGTTAGGGAGAAATTGGTAAATGGACACAAAGAATGATTACATTTTGCAATGATGGATATGCTAATTATCTTGATTTGATCATCACATATTCTACACAAATACCTATAGTCAACCCTGTACAACACAAATATATTTAATCAATTATTTTTCAATAAAAATAAATAAATAAATTTAAAAAACATGTTTCAAATGCTAATTTTAGAACACAGAAATGTATAAAGGCTAAAAATTAATGAGCTAATCCACTAGTATAAGAAGGAAGAAGTATAATCAAAATGTATCAGAAGAATATAGAAAAGGAAATGATAAAAACAAGAGCAAAAATTCATGACATAGAAACCAAAAGTACAAAATAATCAGTAAAGAGCAAAAATTATTTTTTAAAAGATCAATATCATCCTAAAACCTATGACAAGAATGATAAAAATATATAGATGAAGTAGAAACAAAATTATGAATTAAAAAAGGTCATAATCAGAGCTGCTTGAAAGAACAAAGAAAAATATTAGAATATTATAAAAATGTATTCTAAATTGGAAAATCTATAACAAATGGGCAATTTTCTAGAAAAATAAAAGCCTTCAAAATAGACTGAAGAAAACATTAATAACTTGAACAGTACTAAGATTAGATCAATAACTAAGCATCTTTCTACCACCAAATCCCACATATCTAAGTGATATTGTTTTTCAAGATTACCAAATAATAAACAAATAAATCATTGCAACTTCATAAAGACTCTTTCAAATATTAGCATAATATTGTTATCAGCACCATGCAAGGATACATGAGAACAAAACAATGTAGGCAAATTTGATTCATAAATATAGAAACAAAAACTCTAAGTAAATTATTAAGAAGGTGACTTTAAATATCTAAAAATCAAGGTATATCACAAGAAAGTTGGATTTATCTTGGGAATTTTAGTCTGGTATAACATTAGAAAGTGATTCACCGATTAATAGATTAATTGAGAATATCCAGTTGACCATCTCAAAGACTCCCGAAGAAGTAAAACAAGATAAGGGGACTTGCCTACCATGGATATAATGCCATAGAAATGAATCCAAAATGTTATTAACATAGAGATAGGCAAATTAACTAAGGCAATAGAAGAGAGAACCCAGAAAAAAAGATGCATGTGTATACAGAAATTTGATCAATGGTGTTCAAACAGGTAATTACCCATATTGAAAAATGAAATTGAATCCCAGCTTTATATCACACTGAAAAATCAATCTCAGGTGGATTAAAATCAATGTAAAAATAAAAAACCATAAAACTACTAAAGATAATATAGTGGAATATGTATCTGGTATTAGGGGAAGAAAAAATTTATTAAATAAATGTAAAAACATGTACACATAAAAAAATCTTCAAATTCCACTATGTTAAAATTAGAACCTATGTTCATGAAAAACAAGCCAAACACGGTAAAGACATTTGCATAGCATAAAGCTGAAAAGGATTGCTGTGCAGAAAACACAACTTTAACACTCTACAAATGAATAAAAGACAATAATCTTCCAGAAAAATGGGAAAAGAGAGATACTTCAGAGAAAACACAAATGACCAATAAATATATGGAAAATGCATCATAAGTTTTCAAAGATATTCAATTTAAAACAATGGTATTATAATACTCAGCAGCTAGGCAAGATTTCAAGTTTTCATAAAATGAAATAGTGGCAAAGATGTAGAACAACCGGAAATCTTAAATAATGTTAATAAAAGAATAAAATGGTGCAACCACTTTGAAATCAATTTGAATTTATCTATTAAAAGTGAAGAAATACATACCTTATAACCTAGGAATTGCATTCTTTGACATACACCCTAGAGCTGGGAGACATACAAAAATGTTTGCTGTAGCAATATATTCATTGTTATGTAATATCATTGTTCATAATAGCAAAGAAACAAACCAAAGATGACCAAATACATATCAAAAACAGAATAAAATGTGTTGTATTATATTACTGTAAAGCAGTACTCTTTTAAAGTAACAAGAAATTAAATACAGTTACTGGCAGTAACACGAATAAAATTTTAAAACATTAAGTGAAAAAGCAAATTCTAGAGCAGTGCATTTATAGTGATTTAATTTATATAAATGTTTTAAATATACAAAACAAATAATGTATTGTTAATATTGTTTCTAAATTTCATCATTTACTAAACCAATGCCTCAAGCTCACTGTCATAAAAGGATATTCAACAGAGGTGAGATCCTGAGAGGATAGTCCTCACAGTGGAGCCTAATGAAGCATGCCCTTCTTTTGTTGCATAAATTCAAGCACATTACCTACCTACTGGGAAGCTGAGTCCTTAACATAATCTTAGGCAGATGCAGATGAAGTTCCCCAGTGATTTGCTTTCTTAGCTATATATTAGAAATATCTCAGGGGGTTTAAAAAAATTTAATGCCCAGGCCACACCCCAGCTAATTAAATCAGGATCTCTGGGGATGGAACTAGGAAGCCCTGTGTTTTAAAATCTTGCCAGGAGATTCAAAGATGTAGCCAAGTTTGAGAACCCATATGTTAGAGCAAGTCCCAATCACTTTCCCCTGAAAAATCTAATATCACATGTGGATGTATTTTTAGTTGATCCTGCATAAACTGGTCTGCCGAGGATTGATAGGTCAAAAGCTCTTAGGGTTTGTTTTATATGAAGATTAAGGTAAAGCTTTTGTTCTACGTACATAAAGGCCAAAGTAAGAGCAAACCATTGCAGAATGTGTGGTTTAACCTGATATTAAAACCCTCTGTGCAGAGTCACACAACTGATGAAGAGACCAGTCAGAAAGTATCATATAAGGGTACGATGTCCTCACCAACCCGAAGAGACTTTCACAATCACTTCATGTACCTGAATCTACTTATAATTTACAATGATATCTGAAAAGTACTATTCACTCTATCTCCATGAGAAGTGCACCGAGTAGGAAGAGAATGAGTTATTTTTATTCCATTTTGTAAAGGATAAAATCCATATAAACTACTAAATTAAAAACAAAAGCAATTCACATAGAAGAATATTATAGTGACATTTTATTTTCCTTACTGATGTGGTATGATTATTGGAACATAAATTCGTAATCAGATTTTACAGTGTCAATCAAAAGTCTTTGGGCATCAAGTATAGATACACACATTATTAGATTTCTGCATTCAAATGCTTGCTTATTTCTTATATTTAAATCGTAAGAAGTTAGCTACTATTTTCCTTAAAATTTAATAGCACTTTCAAAAGGTTGATTAAATTGATAGTTTTAAGCATAGATACACAAAGTTTTAGACATGTTTTATCATTTAGTTCAGTTTTCTGAAATAGAACTATTTTTTCAACACTATTTATACAAATGCTTAAATCTAGCTCAAATATTTGTGTTTGCCATTCACTTTTAGGATTTTTTTTTTCCTCTACTGTGTTCTATGACTTAATCCTTGTCTTCATACCCTAAATATGTTAACAGGGAGACAAACATTACCAAATATTTTGAGTTTCATGATAGAAAATTTATCTTAGTCTATTAACAAGCCTATTCATATACTGATTTTGAGTAGAATTAATGATAAGCAACTTTTCTTCTTCTAAGAAACAGAAATATAAGAATGACTAAAGATGAGTAAAACAGATTTTAATATACTAAAAAAGGAAAAAAGGAATCAGAGAATTGGGAAAGAAGAATTATGAAAGTTCATAGGTTTCAAGAGATGGTCCCCAGTAAAATTGATTGATGGGATTTCTCCATTTACTCAAAGGCACATGGATCCAATCTCTATATAAAATCTCCTTAGGCTATTAGTAGGAAAATTAAGATATTTGGGTGAATTAGGGAAGATCTAGACCAGATTGGGTCAAATACTGTAGATAATAAGCAGAGCTGATTTAAAACTGAACAAGCAAAATCCATAGCAAAATATATACAAAAGATCAAGGGAACAACTAATCAGCTACTGTAGAGATGCTGCTGATGCCCACCCAGATCCCCTTTACCTGGCTAATGTGCCCACATCCAGCTGTAGATATGTTTTTTCCATGGCTGATGGCTGCCCTCTTCTCTAGAAAATTGACTTGAGCCAACGGGAGCTCCCTTGGAACATAAATTACTCCTCTAGCTCCCCCTTCCCAGCAATCCAATTAGTACGAGATTTTTTTTTTTAAAGCCTGCACCCCACCCCCGTCATTTCCTTCACCTAACCAACCTCAGCCTCAAAGCTGGACCAACTCTGTGGTATAATTCAGCTCTAGAGTCCCCTTGGCAGTCAGGATAAAGCTAGTCTTCTCATCCTTTCTCTGCATCTTTCCTCTTCCTTATCTTGCCTCCCTCCTCCCCTTCTTCTGAAAGCACTCACCAGTAAACTACTTGAGTAAGAATCTTCATATGAGGTTCTATGTCTGGGGAACCTAAACCTGACAGATGATCTCTTCCCATTTCCTCCCTAGTTTCTC
>NW_007730645.1:45870-49056 GCF_000696425.1 Galeopterus variegatus
TCTATGTCTGGGGAACCTAAACCTGACAGATGATCTCTTCCCATTTCCTCCCTAGTTTCTCAAGGAGATGCTCTTGAAGTTCTGCAGTTTTAGCAGCCTGTATGGAGTGAGGGATTGCTGGTTAAGAGGAAATCTGAACTAATGCTTCATGGGCTTTCTTGTAAGTGACTGGGGCTAAGGTCATGTCAGCACTCCAGGACCCATTCTTTTACTGTATATGAAAATATGAATCACATATTTCTACATTCAATATTTTTTCCACATTATCAGCTGCTGAAAGTTTTGGTGCTGTAGGCTTGATAATACTCTTCAAAGATCCTACCTTTGGTTGTAAACAAGGGTGTCCAGCCCTTGTTGACAACAAGTCTCTAACTCCTGATGGTGAACTACAAATGATAACTCTTACATTTAGCAGTAACACATTTGCACTTTACGTTACAGGACTCTTTCAGTTAGTAGACTATTGAAGTAATTGATGTGTTTTACTTCACAGTCCTCAATTATGAAGTTGTGAGTATCTGGCCTGCCCTTACCAGATGGTTCTGCAAGTTTTTTCAACCTTTACTCTGTAGGACTCACTGACAAGGATGTGCTGTCCTGGTTCTCCACCGCATGTGGAGAGCACAACCAATCTCAGCTTGATGATGGCTTATGGCCAGCAAGATTTTCAACAGAAAAACAAGTTCAGCATGTTCAACCCAATAGTTGAAAATATCAGGTCCAGTGGGGCAATATCTGTTGGAGGGGTTGCTCAGAGAGTGCATTCCTGCTGCAACTGGTTTAACCCAAGAATTCAACTTATATCTCCCTTGTCTTCTCTTCGCATTTATTCAGTATACCTACCTGTCTGGCCTGGTTTCACTCTGGTACTATAAGCAATGCCTATGCTAACTCAAACTCTCATTCCCCATGTGGGGTGTTCCTGGGGCTTCTCAACTCTATCTTTAGCCAGAGACTGGGAAAAAGGATGAGGCAATAGGATTATGCACTCCAATTATTTAGTGGGCACATGTCACAACATCATTCACAACCTTCCACCAACAGCGTAGAAATTACACCCTACCTCCTCACCATGGCTACCATCTTCAACAATTGCCCAACCATCCTGAAGGGTTGGTGATTTTGAAGCTAAACTAAGCTTTTGTCATTTTATCAGAGTCCACCATTTCTCAGATTTGGCATTATAATCCTGCTTTATGAATTGCACAATTAATGGTAATACCAGAATGAAAAGAGAAGTGGTATTCTGTATACAGATGCAAGTCTACCTGACATCCTGGTGACTTCCACTAAGGAGACATTAGTCTGGGATTCCTCCTCCTTTTGTTTCTTAAATTCCATTAATCTCTTCTAACATCTTTGGAAGGAAGAGTGTCTAATGATGTTGACTGACATTTTGTCTTTGCTTTGTTGTTCCTTCAGAATTCTATCTCGTGCCTCAATTATCTCTCTTTCCTTCAGACGATATAGTTGATGGAAATTCAAAGTCATATCCTGAGAGCAGGATTAGTTCCATCCACCATGGGCAAAGAAATGAGTTTTTTGGTTGGTGAAGGTTGAAGCCCATTGCTCAGATGCCAAAATTCATATGATTTGTACACATCCATAGAGGCTCAGGTGGACATTGTAATTCTGACTTTGAAAAGGCATTTGTCACTATAGGCTACACTTTTCAGAACCCGTTACTCATAAATTATAATCCATCTGCCAGTTCTGCTCTACCCATGTCCTGTGTGAGAACTGGCCATAATCGTGCTTTTGCCCCATATAGAATCTCCCTTGATATCTATCTCTAAGACTTTTGGGGGTCCTAACTACTCTCTCAGTCTCTTCATTAAAACCCATAAGGTGTCTTCCCACGTGACAGAAAGTTGGGGCTGGCTAATCTTCACTGCTGGGATGGAGAAGTTGTTCTATTCAAAATCAGTTATTTCATACAATTCCACTAGTGCCTGGGACACTGCATTAACCATGCTTTTACATTTTCTGTGTTATGATGCTTTGATATCTAGGGCCTTGCTGATACCAGAGGAACTGTTTCTTCCAGGTTAGCTCATTCCTAGGGAGAGCAAACAACACCCTTGAGCAGACCTTTTATATGCAAACTAACCAACCCAGCGTCTGTACCCCACAAAGGGCCTTTTTGTCAGGCTCTCACATTTCAGGCAACTATCCTCCTATCCTAATCATCCCAGGGCAAGGTACCAGACTAGAAGAGAAAGACCCTACACCCCAGGGCCTGCTGAAATTATTCAAACTAGCCAATCCTAAATGTGCTTAGCTTGCTTATGCTTCCCCACTCAGTCCTTCCTGCGGAGACCACAGTAAAGGCTGTCACCTGCAACTCCTCCTCTCCTCCTCTGCCTCCTGAGGGCCTGCTGAAATTATTCAAACTAGCCAATCCTAAATGTGCTTAGCTTGCTTATGCTTCCTCACTCAGTCCTTCCTGCGGAGACCACAGTAAAGGCTGTCACCTGCAACTCCTCCTCTCCTCCTCTGCCTCCTGACTGATGCCACTGGTGCTTCTCAGTGTGGCCTCCCATGGCATGGAGTGCCCCCTTCTCTAGGGGGTCTCTGAGTACTGAAAACTGTCTTTTCAATAAGATTGTTTCCTGATCTGTTGGCCTTGCCATATCTAAATAGTGAGAAAGCCTATATTTTAAAAGAGCAACCTGGTCTCCACTACTGCCAGTGCAATTGGCAGGCTGGCTTATTTAATTCATAAAAATCTGCTGTGCCATATCCTGCTTTCTTTGGTAACAAGACACACTTGGTTATTAAATGAATAGTTTGCACTTATCAAAACCTCTGTTTCTTTTTGATAGGAATATTCAACTTTTGACGTAGATTTGACCCAGAGACAAATCAAGGGGCTTCCATTTCTTTTTCCCCAACAACACAGGCTGTACCTTCATTTACAGGATATGAACTTGCTATCTCCCAAGTCCCTAATGTTTTTACTTCCTCAACCTGATCTGGCTTGTCTTTTACCTCAATTCTCAAGTCCAGGTTGTCCCAGAATGTATGATCTGCATATTTGTCCCACAATATTAATTCTTCATTAGAGAAACTCATGTTCTCTGATTTTTTTTTTAATGTAAAAACCATCTAAGACTGAGGTATTGACCACATGGGCATTGTCAAAGTCAGGGGTAAAATAGCTTGATGGAAGGAATGACACTGATG
>NW_007730645.1:49721-50161 GCF_000696425.1 Galeopterus variegatus
ACCACATGGGCATTGTCAAAGTCAGGGGTAAAATAGCTTGATGGAAGGAATGACACTGATGCACATTTTCTTTCTCTCCCCTCAGCTGATGCTATTATGGGATGCTTTCACCAGTGGCAGCAAAAGTTGAGGCAGACTTTCTTAAAGTTGATTCATTTTCTTTTAATCTGAGTGAAAATAGGCTCATTTCTTGCAGTGCACTCATTAAACCAGAGGAAGGCTCAAGATTCCCTTTCGAACACCATGTTTTGTCATTATTAGTATCAGTGACTGCAACTAAAGGCCACATAGACCTGACAAGTTACATTGGCTTCTATTAAGGAATCCTGCATCATGATGTTGGTAAATAATTCTCTGCTATGCACCTGTTCTAACTCAGCTGCAAAGTGCAGTCCAAGACAGGATACTGCATGAATTTTGAAATCCAGTTGTATGGTTGC
>NW_007730645.1:50362-51632 GCF_000696425.1 Galeopterus variegatus
GTTGGCCACCAAGCCAAGACTCCAACACCCCTCTTGGCTAGAGACCCAGGATTTAACACTTCCACTATAAAATTTCTCTTCCATCATCCACAACACTCCAAAAAAGTGACTCAGCAGCACATAATCAGCCTCACACACCACTAATCTTTTCCTAAATGCCTTCACAAAGAGCTAACTAACCAAGTGAGGACATAGCAAGTCCTTTTCCACAGCAGTGAATGTGAACAAAAACCTATTACCTTAGGATTTCATACTTACCTTGTTATTTTTCTTGACCTGCCCTTCATTTAAAATATGATGTCTTTTTTGCCTATTTTTTAGACTGCATCAAAGGAATTGGTCAAATCACAAAGCCCAGTCTAAGTTTAGGTACTGGTAAAAATAATGACTCAGGTCTATTTGTTTATTCTTTCTTACCACTACTGAAAAATAAACACAAATGTATGCTTAAGTTCATAGATACCTGTGAGTGGTCACAGGCTCTGTTGCCTAACTAATTCCCCACTAATACGTACCCAAGTCTTCCTAGTCTCAGCATCCCAAGCAGCATGTTCAATCTGACTATCAGTCCTGCTAAACCTGATTCCTGGTGAAAATGTTGCTGGTCACAAAGCTACATTAACCTGGGTCTGGCTCTGACTTTCCCACAGGGATGGTGAACCATGAGAACACATCCTTGCCAGGGAGTTACTAGGAGTGAAGCAAGTAGAGGCCCCATGTATTCATTTGGTGACATTACATGTGATATACAACAGACCTATAATTAATATATAGAATTTCTTAATAGTATCTTTAAATTATTAAAAAAGACATATGGCCCAATCAGAAAATATAGGCAATTCACAGAAAAAATTCAAAATTGACTCAATATGTAATCTTGTCAACAACTAAGGGATTGAAAACTGAAACAAACCCACTAAGTAGCATTTTCACTATTACATTTTTTTAAATAAAAAAGACAGATAATATCCACAGTTGAGAACGATGAGGGGAGAAAGGAATTCTTACATACTGCTGAGGAAAGGGTAAAATGATATTGCCTATTTAAAAAACAAGTTAACAGCATCTATTTATTTTTTAATGTTTTTATCCTTTAATTTAGCAATTCCACTTCAAGTATATATTTAAGTGAAACTTTCACACATACGAAGAGGAACAAAAAATAATCATACTGATAACAATAACTGAAGATTGAAAAAAATCTAAATTATCATTCATAAAGTGAGTAAATATATCAATACTAAGGAATACTAGGTTGTAATTTAAAATT
>NW_007730645.1:53155-54194 GCF_000696425.1 Galeopterus variegatus
AAAAAAAAAATAAAAAATAAAAAAATTATATATATGTATATATACATATACGTAACATATTGTTAAATAAAAATGGCAATTTTAGGAAATGTGGGTTTGATTTTATTAATGTTAAAGTAAACAAAACTAAACTATGGTTAGTAAGTAGTAAAAGTTCACATGGATAAAGACAAACAAATTATAGTAATATTTGAAAAAAGAGTGAGGTCTAAGGAGGGGAAAAGAGAAAGTTTTCATTCCTTGTATTCTTAAAATTTTTAAATAACCATGGGTTTACTTATTATGTAATAATAAATGCACAAAAAACCACATGCATACATGTATATGGTAAGACAAAAAATGGCCACAAATTCTTTGACATTCCTCCCTTTGACAGGTGGCATCTGTATAACTTCCTCTTGAATCAAGGTGGGCTTTGTCTGTTAGGCTGCGTTGACCAATACAACATGGAAGCACTGTTGCTGAAACAGATTCCAGGCCAGGCCTTGATAGACTGGCCGCTTCCACTTCTGCTGCCTTAGAACAGTCACTGTCATAATGTGTCCCCTAGGAATCTATTCAGCATGCTGTGAGAACCATGCTTGAGTCACAGGAGTCAATAGTACCTGAAGAGTGCCAACCAACAGTCCATATCAAGTGAAGGCCATGCACATGAGCCATCTTGGGCATTCGGTCTATTTGAGCCTTCAACCTACGACTGCAGCAGCACTGGAGATTGCAAGAAAAATTGCCCAAATGAGCCCAGTCAACACACAGAACTATGAAAGAAAATTACCAAATGTAATTTTAACTCATCAAGTTTGGGATTGGTTTATACATAACAATAGATAACAAAAACAGCACATATAATATGCTTTAAAATACTCAGAAGTACACATAGTTCTTTAAATATTGAAGAAGAATACAAAATATCAAATCTATATATTGGAGAAATTTAATAAGCACATGTCAAAATTTTAAAAAAAGATTTTATCTTCGCTTACTAGCACAAACCTTGACATATAGTAGGTATTTCATAGACAAGGTAAAATGCAGACAC
>NW_007730645.1:55553-57161 GCF_000696425.1 Galeopterus variegatus
CATAAAGTTGCTAGACTGGCCTGTTGTTTAGGCACACAATCATATGGCCACAGATGAAGCAATAAGCAGGTGCGTTCCATAATACTAGCACTGAGGTGAAGTATTGTCACTGTATAAGAAAAGGTCATACGTATTTGAAAGGGAACCAAGAGACCTCTGATTTCCAGATATGCAGACAGAGCAGCTTGTCTCAGTCCAAACCTTCCATCAAAAACAAAGTCATTGAATAAAATAGAAACAAAACAAAATAGAAAACAAAGAACAAAAAACACACACTGCCGATGGCATTAAAGCAATCAAGGCATGAGGATTCAAAGGGCCAAGATCCCAGAGAAAGGCAAAATCATTGAAGTGAATCTGACATTTTCTTTTCCATTTTCATTGAGGTGCTTGCTTAATTTCAATCCNAGTACCTGAAGAGTGCCAACCAACAGTCCATATCAAGTGAAGGCCATGCACATGAGCCATCGTGGGTATTCGGTCTAGTTGAGCCTTCAACCTATGACTGCAGCAGCACTGGAGATTGCAAGAAAAATTGCCCAACTGAGCCCAGTCAACACACAGAACTATGAAAGAAAATTACCAAATGTAATTTTAACTCATCAAGTTTGGGAATGGTTTATACATAACAATAGATAACAAAAACAGCACATATAATATGCTTTAAAATACTCAGAAGTACACATAGTACTTTAAATATTGAAGAAGAATACAAAATATCAAATCTATATATTGGAGAAATTTAATAAGCACATGTCAAAATTTTAAAATAAGATTTTATCTTCACTTACTAGCACAAACCTTGACATATAGTAGGTATTTCATAGACAAGGTAAAATGCAGACACAAGAAAACTGTAGGATCAATAAAAGCTTAAGAGAGTGGAGGGTGTCTAATTTAGATGAAAATGATAAATATTTTTCTATAGGACTCATTAAGATCCCTTCAACAATTCAGAAATTACACGTTCTATTACTTTTATTTTGCACGACAATTCAGAAATTACACATTCTATTACTTTTATTTCACACATGAGTTTTGTTTTAATAATCTATGAAATTAGTTAATTCTTTACCTCACCTAAGAAAGGGAGACTTAAACAATCACATTGTGCCCCCAATGCCTTCATTATGCCCAGAAAAGTTCGCATGCATAGATTTCCAAAAGCATAAAAATGTTTCTTATAAAATTGTGAAAATATATTTGACTAACCCTAGAAGATTTAAATGGAAGATGTGCGTTTAAAGGAAAATTTTTCTTTGTTAGAGACCATATAATAATTTTTCTATGTGGTATTAAATGATGTCATAGGCTTATTGAAATGGAGAGAAAACCCTTTATACAGTTGAGAGGCTCATCTAAAATTGTTAGGATTTTTTGAGCATCAGAATATTTTCTTATCCTCCTAAGTAACTGCAAATTGTATTTCCAGATTGTCATTACTGGAAATGACCCATTGTTTGTTATCCTAAATTAGCAGGGTTCTACAAGGAGAATATTATTGGGGAAGATGCAGAGCAGCACAGAACACAGAAGAGGGACAGGAACATAAAGTTGCTAGACTGGCCTGTTGTTTAGGCACACAATCATATGGCCACAGATGAAGCA
>NW_007730645.1:58870-59869 GCF_000696425.1 Galeopterus variegatus
AACCCAGAGGCAGGTGAATGAATTTGACCCAGCCAGTCTCTACCACACCCCATTTCTCATCTTTTACACGCATATAAAATAGCATTCCTTGAAGAGTACTAGACATGAAAAATGCTTAATAAATACTTCACCTTTTAATTCTATTTTACTATGCACAAGTAAACTTTCTCTATGAATACCACTCTTGTAGAGCAGACTTGCAATATTCTAAAAAACAACTCTCTAGGCTCAAAATGTTTTCCTCAGCTTTTCTGCTGATTTAACAAAAAAATTTAATAGAAACTCCTTGAGTTCTCACATTATGTACATCAATGATAAATTTGTTACAAAAGGAAAGAAACTCTACAAATTGAGGAACTAATGATATAAGATGCTATTACAGACTGTAAACTGTGTGGGACAGATATTCACAGCTGGTAATGGAAGTTTTAAAATAGAAGTTCTCACGTCATTCTGATTGTTAACCCTTTTCAAAGGCTCAACAAATTGTTTTGTGATCAGTATCCCATTTGAATATGCCACAGTAAACTTACCCAAGCAGTTGCTTTTGAGAGAAATTTTCATTTCCATTGATTTGTTTCCTACTGTGCTTTTGAAATTTACCCACTAGTGTTTATGGATATACTGAAATCTGAGGATGCAGTCTTAATCACAGTGTCTTCCAATAAGATTTTGCAGGGAGATTAGAATGTGCTTTCTGCACAGGCACTGACTTATCAAGATTTACTTTAGCAATCAAGGAACTGCAAGTAAGCACAAGGAGAGGTCACAATTACTCAGGAGATTTATTGATTCCTGTGTCCTCCATTTATTATGGAATTTACATTATAAATTTCATCATTGCACATAGAAACTTTTTTTTTCTTTTGGAATATTTACCTTGCCTTTTGCTTGGTATAAACAAGTTTTGAAAATTGCTGATCCATTATATCAATCCCTTATTCAATCCTCAGCATTTTAAAATATCCCACTCAATTAATGTTGAGAAATCAGCCATAT
>NW_007730645.1:60116-62745 GCF_000696425.1 Galeopterus variegatus
CACATAGAAACTTTTTTTTTTCTTTTGGAATATTTACCTTGCCTTTTGCTTGGTATAAACAAGTTTTGAAAATTGCTGATCCATTATATCAATCCTTTATTCAATCCTCAGCATTTTAAAATATCCCACTCAATTAATGTTGAGAAATCAGCCATATAAGGAAATAAAGCAAGCAGCTAACATTTGATAACTTGTATAGTATCTGTGAGGCTCACACTTCTGGTTCTTTAACTACATTGTTTTATTTATTTATTTATTTGTTTATCTTTTTGGTGGCTGGCTGGTAAGGGATCCAAAACTTTGATCTTGGAGTTATCACACTCTAACCAAGTGAGCTAACCAGCCAGCCCAAATTAATTTTAATTCTCACATTATCTCACCTCGCATGTAAAATAGATGTTGCAGGGACTAATATTCAGGTGCTCTGCCCAGTGTCATGTTGTCCTAGTCATTAAACATTTGGAGCATGATATCTGAGGATTACTATCCCATTTTATAGAAGACACAACTAGATTTTAGGAATCACCATTAATAAATTCACATTTGGTAAAAGATGGAGTAAAGATAGAAATACGTCGAAATCCATGGAGCATACTCGTTATCACTTGTTATGTTGAATACTATTTTAAAATAAACTGCAATCTGTATTTACTCAAAGACTTATTTTTGCATGACCCTTTAGCTGTATTTTTGAGAAATTTATATGGTATATAAGAAAAAGCATTCTCATGAATTAAAATATATGTTTAGTTATGGAAATGCAAAATTACAAATTATCAGAGACACAGGGAGTGCAGTATTCCTGCTGTTATAAACTATATGAGCTTTCGCTCTTCCTCATCCATCAGCAGGATAACACAATATAAATCAAACCAGATAGTAAAGTTCTGGAAATATTAAAATATTAGTTTTGACTTAGGCAAATGTGTATGTGTGTCTTTGTGTATATACATGAGAATACAAAAAGGTATCAAAGCATTCAGATAATAGCTAGACATTTCATTTCTTTACTTTTCTTTCTTTTTATTCATACACACACACACACACAAAAACATTCATAGTATAAAAAAAATCTTTTTCTCCATCACACAAAAAATATAACATACTTTTAAATAAAGCAATCATATTCTGTTTTGTTATCCTGGCACTAATAAAACAAGGAAATTTGAGTACTTATGGTTATAATAAAAACTTTGGCAATCAATACAACTTATTCATATTTACAAAACTACATGGCATCTGTCTCTATCTGGAGGGAATCTATACTCTAGTTCAATCTCAGTTTTTTACAACATATATATAAATCCCCAAACAGCTAATCATGAAAATATTAATGAAACAAGCACATGCTTTATTTATAAGTCTTGGCTTACTAGCCTCATATTACACTACCAGAGAAAAGTAATATTAAAATAAATGATATCTATGTACAACACTGAAAATAAATCAAAAAAGCCACAATGTCAGTTATAATAGATTCCAGTCAAATGTCATTTTGTCACCTTAAATTGAATTGACATTTTCAGCAATTCTAGAATAATTTCAACTAGATATAATTGGCTTAGTGAAATAATTAAAAATCCTAAATATATAAAGCGTTTTAAGACAGTATATACTTTATGTTATATAATACAAAGTAGTATCCTGAATATGTTTTAGTTTTTCAGAATTGCATATTAGGGATTTATGCATTGAACCATAAATGTCTAATTCACTAAACTATGCATTCGATATATATGAAAATCATTAATATAACTTATGGGAGTGTTTTATAAAAACAGAATTTACTTCTTTTTTATATTATTTGTTAAGGTGGAATGCTTGGCTGAATGGAAAAAAAATAACTGTTTACTGGCCTCAGAATTCTTCACACAATCATAAAAGAATAGATGACTATCTCTTTCACACCTCCAGGAGATACAATTCACATTGGATTCTTGTGCAGTTAACCATCTACATAGCCAAATGTGGTGCCTTTAGGTGGAATCATTTCATAATCCATATTACCTCTATTTTCTAGCCTATTATGCTTTCTTATGCTTTGCAAAAATCTTTCAGGGCATTGCAAATGGTTTTGGACTCTCTCTTATCAGCTGAGTGATTGACTTTTTGTGAAACTTCTTTTTTCTCAATTAGTTCTGCATTGGCTACTACTGCAGGGACCCCTTAGAGACATTTTTCCATTAGAGACATTTCAAACCCCTATCTCTCCAGAAGCTTGTGCCTTTGAACAGATCTAATGCAACTAATGTATACATTCATCCAGCTGTTTAGACTTTGCTAATTCATACATATGGCAGCAGTCAAAATTTAACAGAATGTGCATTTAGAATTGTGTTCAAAACAAAGAATGTCCTGAAACAGAAATGTCAAGTTAAATCTGCCATGCATTTACTGTGTCTCACAAATGGCCCACAACAGAGTTACATTCTCATCAAGAATGACCAGTTAATTAACCTTCATATAATTCAAAGTCATTCACTCATTACTGCAAGCAAGCAAAGTCATCACAAGGATAGCGTGCTCATTCTTTCAGCATAAGAGAATTGCTGCCTTTATTTTTCAGAATTCCTGTCCTTGACTCTCAGTACTAAAACACTTGTCTTCCCTGGTGCGAGGGGGGGGGGGG
>NW_007730645.1:63745-66362 GCF_000696425.1 Galeopterus variegatus
GGGGGGGGGGGGGGGGAATTCATTATTATTCATTCTAATAATGAATTTACTTCATTATCTTTATAAAAAGAATTTGCAAAAAAGGCAATGCAACATTTATAATTTTATAAATATATTCTGTATTTAGCTGGCTAAAATTCTATGTTTTTCAACTCTTAAACATTGAGTTTTCATAGCTCTCTCTAAAAATCAAAAAAAAAAGGTCACTTCACTAAAAGTTCTCCCTAGTACAGTAATATCCAGTATAAACTGATGACTTCAAAATGCTCATTACCAGCTTACACTTTTCCCGTGACTTGTAACCTGTATTACTTATTGACAGATCCTTTTAGTCTCTTGAAAGCACCTCAAACTCAATACTCCAAAAGTGACCTCATTATCTTCCTGCTGTACTGTGATGTTCCCAAACGTAATAAGTTGGACCACCTTTATTCCAGTTACTGAGTTTAGAAATCTAAGAGTTAACCNCCTAGTACAGTAATATCCAGTATAAACTGATGACTTCAAAATGCTCATTACCAGCTTACACTTTTCCCGTGACTTGTAACCTGTATTACTTATTGACAGATCCTTTTAGTCTCTTGAAAGCACCTCAAACTCAATACTCCAAAAGTGACCTCATTATCTTCCTGCTGTACTGTGATGTTCCCAAACTTAATAAGTTGGACCACCTTTATTCCAGTTACTGAGTTTAGAAATCTAAGAGTTAACCTGGTCTCCTTCCTCTCTGTTATCTTTTACATGTACTTGGCCACAACTGGTAAATTCTATCTCCTAAATATTTCCATCATCTGTCTGCTTCTGCCCTTCCCCACTGAAACTCCCCTAGTCTCTGTCACTAGCATCTGTGGCTTGGGCATTTGGGACAGCCTTACAACTTATCTCTCTGCTTCCAGTCTTTCTCCATTATAATCTATCCTCCATTCTGCATTCTGCAAGCCACGCAATCTTACTAAAATACAAAGCTGACAATTCACTACGTTACTAAAAATTCCTTGATGGTTTCTCATTTCTATTAGGATAAAGCCTACACTTCTTAAATCTCCTACATGAATTTTTCTCAACACATTTTTTCAGCCTCTACTACTGGTATGTTCATTCCTTTTCAGGGACTGTGTTAAACTGCTTTCAGTTCCTCCAATAGATTAAAATCTCCTACCATCATACCTTCACCCTTTCTTCATCTTCTGCCTGAAATTTGTCCCCACAAGACCTTGGATAGCACATGTCTATCAGTCACTTTTCAGCTTGAACATAAAAGAATTCAGAAGACCTCTTCTGGTCTATTAAATTAAATCACATACCCTCACTAGATTTCTATAGTTCTTATATGATCCTTATATTAAAACTCTGTCTTGTATTNGGACTTTCTAGCTTGGCATTCAGTCTTTAGACATCAGGTACCAGAATCTGAGATATTATTTAAAAATCATAACTAGACTTAGGGGAGGGCTATTTAGCAGCCTGGTTCAAAATTTAGATCTGCCTCTCACTAGCTATGCAACCTTAGGCAAGTTACTTAATGTCTCTGCGCCTCAACTTTCTCATCTGTATTATGTAGATAATATTTATATCTACCTTGCTGTTTTGTTGTGAAGGTTAAATTACACAATACATGTACAGTGCTTAGAATAGTGGCTGGCACATTGTAAGAAAATCTGCTGTATATCTGTTGACTATCAATATTACTAGTGTTTTAAGCAGTAAGTGTGGAGTCGGATTGCATTAAAAGTCTTGCTTTGATACACTTCGACCTTGTCATCTTGGTCAACTGACTCAACTTCATAAAGCCTATAAAATAAGGGGATGGAAGTGCTTAGTAAAAACATATGAACTACTGTTAATGTTAGACTGTATTAGAAGTTAAATTGGAAGACAGAAAACTTAAGTGGAAATCTTGTTCATTTAAAGCTGTAGCATTAGTAAACTTGACATATAAACTTCAGTTCTTCTGAGCTCATTTGAAATCTTTATCACTCAGTGTAATTAAAAGTAGATGAAACTATAATGCCCATTAGGCATAAATGTCCAGGACGACTAAGCTCAAGAAATTAAAATTAATAGTAACCTGAATGTAAAGTATCCTTCTGTGAACTGACCCAACCTGGAGAACAAACAAACAAACAAAAAAAAAGCACATTCCTTTTTTCTATAAAGGTAAAATATTTATTCTCTTGCTATTTTTAGATTGCATATTGGGACTATTGAAAGTTATGGCTCTCAACATAATTTTTTACATTTTTCCTTATGTATATTCTTTTAAATGTTGATTGATTTTATGTTAACTCTAGTAACTGAAAGATTAAATTTTTAATTTTTCTATTATTTCCCCCTTTGGTCATGAAAATTTAATATCCCATTTCACTGGCACCCTCATTCCAACTTGTAGCATTTACTATGATAGAACATGTTATGTGGTCCTCATTTCCTAGACACTTTATCATGCTGAACCAAAAAGTTTCTAACACCAACTCATTATTAGCCGTTTTATCATTCCATTATATATAAACCATTTTCCTTTAGGCCATGCTGAATGTAATAATTACTCTGGGCATAAAATCCGAATATAAATATTTGTTAGCCAAATTTATCCCAGCATGCACAAATAAGCAGTTCA
>NW_007730645.1:66902-70366 GCF_000696425.1 Galeopterus variegatus
AGCATTTACTATGATAGAACATGTTATGTGGTCCTCATTTCCTAGACACTTTATCATGCTGAACCAAAAAGTTTCTAACACCAACTCATTATTAGCCGTTTTATCATTCCATTATATATAAACCATTTTCCTTTAGGCCATGCTGAAAGTAATCATTACTCTGGGCATGAAATCCGAATATAAATATTTGTTAGCCAAATTTATCCCAGCATGCACAAATAAGCAGTTCAGAAGCTAACACTATCAACTATGCTGCCTTTGCTTAGGGTTTCAATGTTTTACTGGTTGACGCAAAAGGAAGTGGATTCTAACACACCCCCAAGGCAAGTTACCAAAATGTTCTCAGCTAGATCAGAGGCAAACCACTACAGACCTTCATCATGAACAGGGCACGTCAATACAACTACGTCTTTAACAGCAGTTGCTCAAAGCAGAAAAAAAGATGTATGTATGTATGTATGTATATCCTTCTCTGCAGCAATTTACAATGGATGGTGTTCTGTTTCTACAGCCATCTAGCAACTTTTGAATCTCCTTGTTATTTCGGAGAATTTCCACCTTTATGATTTTAGCTTCTCCAAGGTAGAACTCACAAAACTTGACTTCCTCTTCTTTAAGGCTCACGCTCAACAATTGAGATCACTAATGCAAGACCTCAGTTCAGAATCGAGCAACAGGAAGGACATCTACACCAAACCCATTCTGCTTGTGGGCGGTGGCAGAGGCAGCTGGCTTTCTGAGTGGTGGTGGTTGTAGGATTGCATTCCTGACTCTGAAATGATTCTAGTAAGGGTGGCAGTCAATTGAAGTTCCTGGCAGGAGGACAAAGAGAATGGGAGTGGCTGCAGTTTAGTCAGCAAGCCGGTTGTATGACATGGTTTTGAGCGATACTCCTGGAAGCTGGGTCTTGAGCGCGGTTCTCTCAGTATCCTAGCATTCCATGAGTTACCTATTTTGTTGCTGTTGCTGTTGTTAACAAATGCCTTTTCCGCTTTATCGGTTAGCTTCTGTTGGCTGTAACAAGAATCCCTATAAATACCATATTATGGACATGCATTTACAGCTCCAAATGAATCAAGCCTAGCCATTGCATCCAGGGTGGGAGGGAAAAAATACAGCAATTTCATTATAAAACTATTAGGTTGAAGTATTAATAGTTACCAGGAATGGTCATAAGTACTTGCCATACATTATTTCATTTAATCTTCACAACAGCTTTATGTAGATGTCATTATCCCTCTTATACCAATGAGGAAACTGAAGCAGAGCTTAAGAAACTTGCCCAAGATCTCTCGATTACCAGAACTCTGTGAGGGAGGTAGATCGAGGTCACCAGTATTTTTGCTTAAGGATCATTAAAATTGTTTCACATATCTGGTGTGTAAAGTAATAAAGTAATGAATCATCTCATCATGTATATCAACTAGTTATTCATATGACTCCCTTTTTCCAAAGATTCTTATCATAAAAATGAAAGCACTGGCTGACCTTTTGCCCTTCCTAGCACTCTTACCCCCTTGTCTTCAGGTCTAATATTCTCTCGAGTGTAAACCCGGTATCCGCACTTTAACATCAACTTTCAGTCTTGCTTGGATGAATAGGTTCCTCTTCTCTTAGATGTCAACATAAAGTCACAGTAATCCCGTATCTTTTTTTGTCAGTTACTAGGAACACTTAGAGAATACAAACATTTTTATTGTAGACCGTTTTTAGAAGGAATAGACCAACAGAAAAGCTGCACAAAATCTAAGTTGAAAAAATATTGAAAAATTCTATGGAAATTGACAAGGTACCCCAAACAGAGGTATAATTAACATTAGTAATCATTTGTCATCCCTAAAAATATATCATTACAGATGCAAAGGTCCCACAACAGATTTCAAAAATGAAATAAAATTTTAAAATACATATAAAAAATTTTGTTAAATTATTCACAGAATATTAATGGCTCCAAAAAAATCCCTGCAAAGAAACCTGAACTATGTGTTTCTTTCCCAAGAAAAAGCTGCAATATCTTTAAAAAAGATTGCTGAAGAAGACACTTTTAAAAATCCAAATAAAACATTAAATAAACAAAAGGGAACATATGTGTAGAAAATATTTGATTCAATAAACATCTAGCCTACATCCAAGCAGTATTTCTCATAAGTTGCTTAGCTGACCTCAGTCCCATTATAGACAGTCTATGTCATATGGACCATTTCTTTAAATAATAAAAGTTGGATGTCCAAGCAGAAAGCTTTCCTTCAGTGCTAAATCTCCCTTGCTTGAATTTTAATCTTCTCTGAGTTTAAGAAAAAGTATTTACATAAGTGATGAAAAATAAATCTTTAGCTTAGTTATTCTTTGTTTCAAATTAAATTCTACTCTTCTATTACTTTTCTTTTATAGAATTATCTGTTAGAATTTTCTCTAAAAATTCCTACTATGTTGATGTTATAGATTTAAAAATAAATGCCACCTTTAAAACTATCATTGCTTTAAGTTACAGATTTAAAGATCAATGTTTCCTTCCAAAACCACTGTTGTATCTAAGTATTTAAAATTTTTTGTATGTGTTCTTTATGTCACTCAGTAGTGCTATACTTTTTTTTAAGTCCTGCATTATTATTAAGTAATGCATTATTAATTGCATTTTTGAATGCTTTTCCTTTTTTCTCTTTCTTCCTTCCTCCCACTTTTCTTCCCTCCCATCCCCTTCTCTTCCTGCTGTTATCCATTGGTCATGTGAAAGCTACTACTATTTATTTTGTAATGGGTCACTTTATTGAAATCTTGTATTATTTCTAGTAGCTTTTTAATTTATTCTCTTAGGTTTTTCTAGTAAATAATTGTGTTATCTGCAAAGAAATATTATTTTGCCACCTCTTTCTAAATACTTATAATTTGTTTCATTGTATTGCTTAATTGCATGTTCTAGTTACTAGCTACTAGTTCTTATAAAACAATGCTACTTAATAATGGAGATATCAAGTAACCTTATCTCTTTTTCTGACAATCTTCTCTTTCCAGTTTGTCTTTCATCTCTGCACCTATGACCTCAGTGACTGTCAGTTTTCCATTGTCCTATTTCTTTGGCCAGTCATTACATTTTATAAGGTGGAATTGAATTTGTTACAGTTTTTAACTTTTGTTTTTGTTTCTATATGGCATCTGTGTGTTTGATACCATTCCTATATCCATATGCCGATGGTTTTATTTCCCACTATTTTTGCCTCTCTTTGTATATTTTGATCAGTTCCTGGAAAAAGAGAAGGTGTAGGTCTGCTCTTATAATCAACTCTAAGCTCCAAAAGAGCAAGGAATTCTGATTTTTTTTTTCCATTGCTCTATTCCCAGTGACAAGAAGAATGCCTTCATTATGGCTGGTAAACTGGTTCTTCATGCTTAACAGAGGGTGGTTTAGCTGCAAGCTGCTCTCATAGAATTCTTTTTTTTTTTTTTTTTTTTGTCTTTTTTCATGG
>NW_007730645.1:71245-72199 GCF_000696425.1 Galeopterus variegatus
GCGGGAGCATCGCTGCGCTCCCAGCGCCGCACTCTCCCGAGTGCGCCACGGGGCCGGCCCTGCTTTCATAGAATTTAAAATCAAATGACTGAACTACCACGAGCTCTAATTTTCTAATTTAAAAAATGAAAACAAAAGTAATCTTGCTACTTCACATGATAGTTTAAAAGAACAATCTCTAACTGTATTTGCAATAATGTTTTGTAAGTTGTAAAAGTTTGTATTATTCCTTTATTCATGTAGCTCTTATGTAAAATATCTTTTATTAGTTCCTATTTCTTATGTCTTGGTAAGTGAATTCACTTTGATTTCCATTTGTCAAATGCCCCCCCACCACACACACACACATTTACTATATGCTTTTATCTGCTGAAATTGTTTTCTGGAAATTAAAGTTGATAGATTTTCTTTAAAAAGCAAACAAACAAGGATTTTATTTGCTGATAGAAATGTGTCTCTTGGGATATCTATATCTTAGTAATCAAAACCCACAACTCCCTTCATTGCTATACGAAGGACTGTCTTCAAAGACAGGACCCTGATGCTTTATAGAGTACTGATCTCAGTTAATCCAAGCTTTTAAAATATGCAATTCAGGAAAAGGGTATTCGAATTTGAACTAAGTAATATTTTATTAATATGTAGGAAATGTATTTCCTTCTCATTCAATTTCTAATTAAATAAAATCTCACATTTGAATAAAGATAAACCACGTTTGGTTCTTGCTGCTTTAAGTTTCAGCAAAAATAATCCCCATACTAGCTTTCCAGAGATACAAGTCTGTACATGATATTATTCTTTCATTTAATTACATCAAAGAAAGACAAGATTGTGCCGTTTACTCATTTTAATACTTCAATTTTCATTTTAGTGTTCAAAGATAATTTATTTATATTGCAAAAGGGAAAATAAGAACTAAATTGGAATTTTTCCAATCTTTTTTCAGTTCCAAAA
>NW_007730645.1:73614-78478 GCF_000696425.1 Galeopterus variegatus
CAGAAAGAGAGGGAAGGTGAAGACACAAGCAGAAGATGGCCATCTACAAGCCAAGGAAGGTGGCCTCCAAATGAAAACACCCGCACTGACACCTTGATCTTGGACTTCTAGCTTCCAAAACTGTAAGAACATAAATTTCTGTTGCTTAAACCACCTGGTGTGTGGTATTCTGTTATGATAGCCCTAGCAAATTAATACAAAGGCAATGCAGGAAGTAGGAGGAAATTAATTCCTAGCCCTAATGAAAATAGACCTGCTTTTGCTATAGCATGAGCTAATGACTTAGCTCTTTTCATGTGCTTCATACTCTATAGACTCTTCAAAAACAAATGCATTTTTTATTCAAAACATTGTCTGAAAGAATAAATGTCTTTTTTAAAATTACACAATTCAGCTACTTGTTTATAATAGATGTAGATACATAATTTAATATGTTAGTGAGGGGATAAAATTATATTATCTACCTTTCTTATCTTTGTTTCAAGCCTACATAGTAAAGATTATAGTTTATCACTATTTTAGAATATTGCAGTATTACAATATAAAAATTGATAAACAACCGGGTAACCCACAATCCAAGCTAAGAAATAAGATAATATATTCAAAGTCCCCCTGGTATCTTGCTGTAGTAGGCCCTATCCAGAACTCATTCACAGAACAGGCGGAAGGCACAGCCCATCCTCCAGCTGCTGTGCATATCAGTTGCTAACAGCTTTCAGATGCCTCCCTCTATAGAGAATTGACCATGGCCAAGTGGAAGCCACCTTGACCAAGAGGTTATACCTCCGTGGAAGAGGGGAGCAGCCTGGAGCCAATGACTGACCTATCTGGGATACCTCAAGATGGAAACAACTCTGTGGTGCAAATGGTGCTCCAGACCCTTCATGGGATCAGTCTGATGCCCCATGACCCCCAGCTGAAACCACATTCTTTTTTTTTTTTTTTTCCTTTTTGTCTTTTTCCATGTCCGGCAACGGATCGCAACCCTTAGTGTTGCCCCCATACCGGACCGGGACCGGCAACGGGATCGCAACCCTCGGTGTTGCTCCCACACCTCGCTCAGCCAGTGAACAGGAACTGGTCTGTATGTGGGATCTGAACCCTTGGCGGGAGCACCACCACGCTCCCAAGCAGCACACTATAGCAGTGCGCCACCGGGCCAGCCCCTGAAACCACATTCTTGCTTGGCCCTTTTCCCTGTCCTAGCCTCTCCCCATATGACCTTTTTCCTAAAAGCATGCCCTCATTTCCTCCCTTGTGCAAGAATTTAGACTCTTCTCTCCTCAGACTGTTTCCAGGGAAACTAACTTCAGCAAGTTAGTGCCAGAAGTGGTCAGGGGATGTTGACACTAATAATGGGAGTCTCAAGTTCCATCATTCATCAGTCAAATGGCAATGAGAACCTGCCACTGGTGGTAGCCAGTATGTCTCCAGCATACTGTGTCACTGAGATTTGCTGATACTTCCTTCTCAGTCTTCATTCCTTTTTGTAGGGTAAACTTCAATGGGATATAAGAAGAAAGAATATAGTTGGCAATAGGATATAAGAAGAAAGAATATGGTTGATGCAATGATATAGGGGACATAGTAACTATAAGTACTGTGGAATTAGGTGACTACTGCAAAGCACCCTGTTGCATTGACAGAGAAAATGAGAGGTTTGGATTAAAAAACCTTTTTAAGCAATGATGAGTAAGAAAGTCTTCTTAGCAGCATTTAAAAAGCCATTCAACTTCCACTGAAAGGAAGTCAGAGCTGAAATTCAGGCATAGGACTTAATTGTAAGAGAGGTAGAAGTTCAATGAAGGTTGAATTCTTGACTTAGCCAAGAATTCTGTGCCAAAGTCACAGCCCTGATAGGTAAGAAGTGGGAATCCTGAGATCCTTATGGGACTGGAAAAGTAGCCCACTTCCCTTTGTTGGAAGGTAGAGTGCTTTCATTACTTAAACACCATGCAGACTCCCAAATGTAGCAGATATTCTATAGTTACTCTATATGATAATGCTTGCTTTTCTTGGGATCTGCTTCCACCTTCATTCCTGACCACCAGCCCCATAAGTAGGGTCAAATTCAGCAGAATCTAACTGGCAGTGTGCTGAGAGGACAGGGATTAGATATTGAGGGAGCTACAGAATCTGGCTAATATATGCTAACAGAAAACAGAAGAATATGCCTGGCAGTGCATCCTGAGGATGCTGGATCAAGAAAGATCCAAAACTAGATAAGGGAGAGTTTGTCAATATAGGGGCACTTTCCCATGATACAAAATTAACAACAAAAGACCCCAAATAGCCAAAGCAATCCTGAGCAAAAAATATAAAGCCAGAGGCATAACACTATCTGACTTCAGATTATACTACAAAGCTATTGTAACCAAAACAGCATGGTACTGGTATAAATATAGACATTCAGACCAGTGGAGTACAATTGAGAACCCAGAAATCATTCCCCAGGCTTATAGCCATCTAGTATTGGACAAAGGTAACAAAAATCTACATTGGGGAAAAGATTGCCTCTTCAACAAGTGGTGCTGGGAAAACTGGATATCCATATGCAGAAGAATGAAACCAGGTATGCATCTCTCACCATACACTAAAATCAACTCAAAATGGATTAAAGACCTAAGTATAAAACCTGAAACTGTAAAATTACTAAGGGAAAGTATAGCTGAAACACTCCAGCAACGAGATCTGGGCACAGACTTTATGAACAGGATCCCGAAAGCACAAGAAGCAAAAGAAAAAATAAACAAATGGGACTATATCAAGCTAAAAATCTTCTGCACAGCAAAGGAAATAATCAACAGACTGAAATGACACCCTACAGAGTGGGAGAAAATTTTTGCTAACTATGTATCTGACAAGGGATTAATATCCATAAAATACAAGGAACTCAAAAAATTATATAGTAAAAAACCAAAAAACTCAATTTAAAAATGAGCAAAGTAGCTGAATAGACACTTTTCAAAGGAAGACATACAAATGGCCAACAGGTATGTGAAAAATGCTCAACATCAGTAGTCATCAGAGAAATGTAAATTAAAATTACATTGATATACCACATCACCCCAGTTAGACTGGCTATAATCAAAAAGATGGTGAATAACAAATGCTGGCAAGGGTGTTGGGAGAAGGGAACACTCCTACACTGTCGGTGGGACTGTAAATAAGTACAACCACTATGGAAAACAGTATGGAGGTTTCTCAAACAACTAGAGATAGATCTTCTATATGATCCAGCAATCCCACATGATGGAAATCATCATGTCAAAGGGATACCTGCACTCCCATGTTCATCACAGCTCTGTTTACAATAGCCAAGACATGGAACCAACCTAAATGTCCATCAGTGAATGATTAGATAAGGAAACTGTGGTATATATACACCATGGAATTCTACTCCACCATAAAAAGAATGAAATACTCCTATTTGCAACAACATAGATTAACCTGGAGAAACTTATGTTGAGTGAAATAAGCAAAACACAGAGGGGTAAATACCACATGTCCTCACTCATATGTGGGAGCTAAGAGAGAAAGAAGGAAGGAAAGAAAGACCGTAATGATGAGTTGGACTCGCAGTGAGAGAGAACATTCTATGGGTTACAAAGTGGAGTTGGGGGGAAGGCGGGAGGGAGAGGGAGGCTGGGGATAATTGGGTGGGGGACCTGGGGTACATATGCAATTTGTGGTTATGGGTATGCTACCAGTATGAATCTAGGGGTGACAATCAACTTTGTATCTCATGAATATTCAAAACCAATAAAAAATAAATTTTAAAAAAAGATTAACATCCTGGTGAGGATTTGAGGGCATGGGCCTAATAAACTGCTGTGTCATTTGACACACAGAAGATAAACTTAAGAAGAGTGATGTCATAAATTAAATAAGGTAGACATGCCAGAACTGCCAATGCAGACTATAAAGGAAGACATTAAAAAAAATAAATAAGCTCAGAGTCATGGGCATTCTAGAATGCTTCTACTCTGGCAGAATGAACAAAGCAATAACTGATTTTTTCTTGGAAGGACTAGAAGCACACTTCATTTACCAGAGCAATGAGGAAGGCAGATTATAAAGGGGCACTAGCACTGTTAAGAAGATGAGCAATGACTGTCGTCTGCAGGCTAGAACTGATGCTAAGATTTGCTGTTAGAGAACAAGGCTTCCTAGTAGCAATGGGATGAAAGCATTCCCAGACATCAGAGACCATAATTAAAGTTCAGACTAGCAACTAGAAAAGTTTGATCCACAGGGATTTATTGTCATGGCTAGTAAAACATGACTTTCTTAGAGGTATTTCTTAACATACATAATAAAAGAAAAAATCAAGAATATATGAGAAGGCAGAGGTCAGCTACAAAAATGGAAATTCATGATCTTTTCCTCAGTTTCCAGTTCTGAGCTACTTCTCAAACCTGGAACCCACTGACTGAAGGAAAGACCAGGTACCCATGAGGAAGGACTCTGCAGTCCCATGCTAAGTATATACTGTGGTAATTTTCTCAGTCCTTTCCCCCAATGGACGAAAATGTTCAGATCCTTCTGGAGCAGGTGGAGAGAGTCAGATCTAACACTAATACCTGGAAAGCCAAAGTACCATCATGATACTCCTTTAAAGTGAGGGTGTATGGAGTCAAGTATTAAGTGGAGTGCTGGCTTAGGCTCAGGTCTACTCATAGTAGGTCCACTGGATGCACAGATTCGCCCAGTAGTGGTTTCTCAGGTTATCAAATGTTTGAGTTAAATGGACACACTTAGCAGTTGGCAGAATCCCTACATTGGTCTCTTGACCTATAAAGTAAAATCTAGTACAGTTAGAGAGGCTAAGCGGAAGCTCTATGTATTTGTTTTCTATGTGACA
>NW_007730645.1:78873-80237 GCF_000696425.1 Galeopterus variegatus
GGCCACTATATGATGCTAAAAGGATCTATCCATCAAGAAGTCATAAATATATATGCACCCAAGGTCAGAGCAGCCAGATTTATAAAGCAAACACTATTAGACCTAAAGAATGAGATAGACACTGATACCATAATAGCAGGGGACCTGAATAGCAGGGAACAGAGCATCTAGGCAAAGAATCAGTAGAGAAATACAAGATCTAAACAACACTTTAGACCAATTGGACTTGGCAGATATCTATAGAACATTCCATCCAACAACCTCAAAATATTCATTCTTCTCATCAGCACATGGAACATTCTCCAGGATAGATCACATGTAAGGCCACAAATCAAGTCTCAACAAATTTTTAAAAATTGTCATTAATCCATGTTTTCAGATCACAATAGATTAAAATTAGAAATCAGTAACAAACGAAACTCTGGAAACTATACAAACACATGAAAATTAAATAGCATTCTACTTAACAACATATGGGTCCAAGAAGAAATTAAATAGGAAATCAAAAAAATTATTGAAACTAATGAAAATAATGATACATCATACCAAAATCTGAGGGATACTGCAAAAGCAATACTAAGAGGGAAATTTATCGCATTAAATGCTTACTTCAGAAGAATAGAAAGATGGCAAGTAAACAACCTAACACTTCACTTTAATGAACTAGAAAAACAGGAAAAATACAAACCCAAAGTTAGTAGATGGAAAGAAATAATTAAGATCAGAGCAGAAATTAATGAAAAAGAAACCCAAAAAATGAAATAGAAGTTCTTCAAAGGGCCTCTTATTACCTTTGAAGAACTTCTATTTGGGGATTTGGTTCTGTATATCATTTATTTCTGCTCTGATCTTAATTATTTCTTTCCATCTACTAACTTTGGGTTTGTATTTTTCCTGTTTTTCTAGTTCATTAAAGTGAAGTGTTAGGTTGTTTACTTGCCATCTTTCTATTCTTCTGAAGTAAGCATTTAATGCGATAAATTTCCCTCTTAGTATTGCTTTTGCAGTATCCCTCAGATTTTGGTATGATGTATCATTATTTTCATTAGTTTCAATAATTTTTTTGATTTCCTATTTAATTTCTTCTTGGACCCATATGTTGTTAAGTAGAATGCTATTTAATTTTCATGTGTTTGTATAGTTTCCAGAGTTTCGTTTGTTACTGATTTCTAATTTTAATCTATTGTGATCTGAAAACATGGATTAATGACAATTTTTAAAAATTTGTTGAGACTTGATTTGTGGCCTTACATGTGATCTATCCTGGAGAATGTTCCATGTGCTGATGAGAAGAATGAATATTTTGAGGTTGTTGGATGGAATGTTCTATAGATATCTGCCAAGTCCAATTGGTGTAAAGTGTT
>NW_007730645.1:80678-82608 GCF_000696425.1 Galeopterus variegatus
CCAAAACTGAGCCAAGAAGATGTAGAAAATCTGAACAGACCAATAACAATGAAAGAGATTGAAGCCATTATCAGGAGGCTCCCAACAAAGAAAAGCCAAGGACCAGATGGGTTCACTGCAGAATTCTACCAAACCTTCAAAGAGGAATTGATATCAATTCTCTACAAACTATTCCAAAAGATTGAAACAGAGGCCATTCTCTCAAACTCATCCTATGAAGCAAACATCATCCTGATATCAAAACAAAAAAGAAAACTACAGGCCAATATCCTTGATGAATATAGATGCAAAAATCCTCAATAAAATACTAGCTAACAGAATACAGCAACACATAAACAAAATTATACACCATGATCAAGTGGGATTCATCCCAGGGATGCAAGGTTGTTTCAACATACACAAATCAATAAATATGATACACCATATCAGTAAAAGCAAAGACAAAGACCATATGATCATCTCTATAGATGCTGAAAAAGCATTTGATAAAATTCAATACTCATTCATGACAAAGACTCTCTATAAGTTGGGTATAGATGGAAAGTATCTCAACGTAATTAAAGCCATATATGATAAACACACTGTCAATATCATCTTGAATGGGGAAAAGCTGAAATCTTTTTCTTTAAGAACAGGAACTAGACAAGGATGCCCACTCTCACCACTCCTCAACATAGTGTTGAAAGTGCTAGCCAGAGCAATCAGAGAAGAGAAGGAAATTAAGGGCATTCAAATTGGAAAAGATGATGCCAAACTGTCCCTGTTTGCAGATTGCATGATCTTATATATTGAACAGCCTAAAGCCACTACAAAAAAACTCTTAGAGTTGATAATGATTTCAGCAAAGTTGCAGGATACAAAATCAACACACAAAAATCAGTATCATTTCTATACTCCAGTAGTGAACATGCAGAAAAAGAAATCAAGAAAGCTAGCCCATTTACAATAGTCACCCCCAAAATAAAATACTTAGGAATAAAGATGACCAAGGATGTGAAAAATCTCTTTGAAGAGAACTACAAACCACTGCTGAGAGAAATTAAAGAGGACACAAAAAGATGGAAAAATATCCCATGCTCTTGGATTGCAAGAATGAACATTGTGAAAATGTCCATATTATCCTAAGTGATCTACAAATTCAATGCAATCCCCATCAAAATTCCAATGACATTTTTCTCTGAATTGGAAAAAACTATCCAGACATTCATATGGAATAACAAAAGACCATGAATAGCCAAAGCAATCTGAGCAATAAAAATAAAGCTGGAGTCATAACACTACCTGATTTTAAACCAAAGCTGGAGTCATAACACTACCTGATTTTAAACCATATTACAAAGCTATAATAACCAAAACAGCATGGTACTGGCATAAAAACAGACACATGGATCAACAGAATAGAATAGAGAACCCAGAAATGAACCCACACACCTACAGCCATCTGATCTTTGACAAAAGCACCAAGTCTACACATTGGGGAAGAGACTGCCTCTTCAGCAAATGGTGCTTGGAAAACTGGATATCCATATGCAGGAGAATGAAAGTAGACCCATACCTCTCACCATATAGCAAAATCAACTCAAAATGGATTAAAGAATTAAGTATACACCCTGAAACAATAAAAATCCTTAAAGAAAACATAGGGGAAACACTCTGGTAAGTGGGATTGGGCACAGACTTCATGAATATGACCCCAAAAGCATGGTCAACCTAAGGATAAATAAATGGATGGGATTACAGCAAACTAAAAAGCTTCTGCCCAGCAAAAGAAACAATTAACAGAGTTTAAAGACAACCAACAGAGTGGGAGAAAATATTTGCAAAACATGCATCTGACAAAGGACTAATATCCGGAACATACAAGGAAGTCAAACAACTTTACAGCAAAAAAACGAGTAACGCAATTGAAAAATGGGCAGAGGAGCTGAAT
>NW_007730645.1:83717-84988 GCF_000696425.1 Galeopterus variegatus
ACTAAGTGAAATAAGTCAGGCACAGAAAGAGAAATACCACATGTTCTCACTTATTTGTGGAGCTTATTTTTAGAGCTAATTTTACACAAACAAATGTGGGGGTGGGGAAGAAGACACAACAATCACAATTCCTTGAACTTGTTAAGACAAGCAAACAGATATGATACTGATGGAAGGGGGAGAGGGAAGGGGGAGGGAGGATTCAGTAAAAGGACAAGAACATCAACTACATTGTATATTGATAAAATTAAATTAAATTAAAAAAATAAAAATAAAGCTAGAGCTGTTGCCCCTGCATTTGAGCTCCTGGTTCCAGTAAACCAGCAGACACAGAAAGGAGTTATTATACTGGCAGGGCCAGTTGACCCTGAGCTTCATGAGGATTAATACTGCTGCTACAAACTGGATACAGGTCATCTACTGGGCTTCAGTTTTAACTGTAAATGCACAATCACGACAGCATAGCCTGATAAAGTCTTCATAATTAGTGACCCATCAGAAGGTCACTCCACAGGACAAGCCTTCTAGATAATCAGAAATAGTTTCCTAGGGAGTGGGGGGATATAGAACAGTTGGTGGACCAGAGACAACTAGTAATCCGTTTAATTCCTCAGAAATAAGTGTAACAGTCTAGTCTACTCTACAAACCCTCTTATTATATATGTTTCCTGGAAATCATGACCAACCAGAATCCTAAATAAGCTATATGTGAATGTAGTGAAATAAATGTAAGNCAAACAACTTTACAGCAAAAAAACGAGTAACGCAATTGAAAAATGGGCAGAGGAGCTGAATAGGAATTTCTCAAAGGAAGATACATGAATGGTCAACAGACACATGAAAAAACGCTCAGCATCACTCAGCATTCGGGAAATGCAAATCAAAACCACACTGAGATACCATTTCACTCCAGTTAGGATGGCCAATATCCAAAAGACTGGGAATGATAAATGCTGGCATGGTTGCAGAGAAAAAGGAACTTTCATACACTGTTGATGGGACTGCAAAATGGTGCAGATTTTATGGAAAATGGTTTAGAGGTTCCTCAAACAATTACAGATAGATCTACCATATGACCCAGCTATTCCACTTCTGGGAAATATACTCAGAGGAATGGAAATCATCATGTCAAAGGCATACTGTATGCCAATATTTATTGCAGCACTATTTACAGTAGCCAAGAGTTGGAACCAGCCTAAATTTCCATCAGCAGATGAGTGGATAAGGAAACCGTGGTATATCTACACAATGGAATACTACTCTGCTATAAA
>NW_007730645.1:86232-87416 GCF_000696425.1 Galeopterus variegatus
AAATCATGACCAACCAGAATCCTAAATAAGCTATATGTGAATGTAGTGAAATAAATGTAAGGAGCAAGAAAATCTGAAAGGTACAAGTGGCAGACTGTAGCAGATGCTCTCGGTACCCCACCCAGATCCCCTTAGCCAAACCAATTTATCCATCGATTAGCTCTTATTGAATATATGCTGCAAACGTCACAGCTACTCCATTCTCTGGAGAACTGTCCTTACCAAAAAGCAGCCCTCTTACTCAGGAAGTTACCACATCACCACCACCAACACCTCTTGGTTAATGACTGAAATGGGGGATGAGGCTTCAAATGAGACTGAGTTAATGGTGTCCTGAGATGTACAAGTTGTGCTCCAGCACTACAGTAGGAACAGACTGGATATACTTTCAAAAGACACCACTGTTTTGTCATATCTTTAATTTTTCTTGATATTTGGTAGAGCAGGTCCCACCATTTGTTCTTTTTTGCCAAAATTATTCCTGGCTATATTGTGACCTTCCATGATACTTAATAGACTTGTTAAGTTCCATTAAAAATTCTGTTGTGTTTTGACTGAATATTAAGAACATTTAGTGAATTGACATCTTTAAGATATCAGTTCCTTGAGTCTTACCTACAATAACACACATATGTGTATTTTTTATAAATTATCTAGTTGTTTTTTTACATCTTGAAATTATGTTTTATAGTTTTTCTATAGTTTCATGCTGTTTTCAATAATTTATTTCTTAAGTTCCCATCTAAATTTGATGCTATTTTAGTAGTTTATTTCAACATTTATTTTTAAACGAATTTATGATCTTATTATTTCATATAGATTACAATTACAGGTTTAAAAAGACAAAACTCTCTCTTACCACTTACCAATGTTTCTCCCACACATTTTTCCTGTTAGAAGTCTTTCAGAAGAATCTAATGTTATGGAATTATTAATGTACATTTGGAAATACTTCACTCTTATACAGTATATAAAAACATATATGTAATTGTATAAATATAAATGAGGGAGTATTTTACATAGAGAATATATGTAACATATATATTGTCTCAAAAAATAATAAAATGAACAACGATGTACTAATTGCCCAGCTTAAGAAATAGCATTTTAATAAACCCCTTGCATCCCTGCTATCCTCCCCAACCCCAATCACATACTCTACTCATCTTCTTTATGGCACTCAG
>NW_007730645.1:87806-105863 GCF_000696425.1 Galeopterus variegatus
ATCCCTGCTATCCTCCCCAACCCCAATCACATACTCTACTCATCTTCTTTATGGCACTCAGTAGATCTGTTCTCTAATAACATTCCACATGAGAAAATTCACTCATTTTTTTTTTCTCACCACAACCCACAATAACAACATATTATTGCCTGGCTAAAAAGTTCATAGATTGGGCCGGCCCGGTGGCGCACTGGAGAGTGCGCCGCCTGGGAGCGCGGTGGCGCTCCCACAGAGGGTTCGGATTCCATGTGGAGACCAGTTCCTGCTCACTGGCTGAGTGCGGTGCGGGCGCAACACCAAGGGTTGCAATCCCATTACAGGTCAGTAAAAAAGACAAAAAGGAAAATAAATAAATAAATAAATAAAAAGTTCATAGACTTATTTTTTTCCTACAACAATGTACAGCTTTTCCCCAGTAATATCGATTGTCTTTCTGGGAATGTGTGCCTCAGTGCAGGCTCAGCTCTATGTTGCACTGACTGTATGCACATTGTCTAGGAGGATGCCCAGTGACACGGGGCATCACATGGCAGGGGTTGTGGACTGACTTTAATATAGTATTAATTCAATACCTAACTGCAAGGAATATCTGCCCATAATGCCAGATCATCTATGTGTATTTCTGGGTTCCTCAGACAGTTCATTTGTAATTTTAATTAGGTTAAATTCTTGATGTTTTGTATTTTGTTATTATAAACAGTGTTTCACTTTACTATATTTTCTACTTGGTTATTGGTTTTGTAAGTGTTTTTTGTTTCTTTGTTTTTTCCAGAACTAATGCATAGTATTGATTGGTTTTAAGTGTATTTTGATTTTACTGATTTTTTCTTGATAGATGATCATACTACCTATAAATTGTGTCTCTTCTCTTTTAATTCTTGTGCCACTTTTTATGTTTCTTTTCTTATACAAGTGGCTGGAATTTTCAATCTTCTTTTAAATACTAATAAGATAGTGGCATCTTTGTCATGTTCCCTGTCTTAAAAGGAATAAATGAAATATTTTATTTGGGTTTGCCATATAATGACAACAAATTAAAGAAGTTCTTTCTTTGTCCTAATAAGCTGAGTTTTATTTTTAATAAAAGATAAATGTTTAATGTTATCAATTGCTTGTTCTACACTGATCAGAATAATTATATAACTTTTCTCATTTGGTCTATTTTTTTCTTAAACACATTAATTTTATGATAATAAAAAATTCTTAAATTTTTTGTGATAAAATCTATATTTTCATTATCTATTTTAATGTATTGTTAAACTTTTTAGCCAAAAATTTATTTACTATTTTTGCATCAAATTTAATTAATATAAAATAGGAAATAGCTGTGCTCTTTCTTAAAGTTTGGTAGAACTCACATATAAAAACTGCTCAGACTGTGTAGCCTTTTAAGAGAGGAAAACTTCAGACCGTTTCACTTTCTTTATTGCTTATTGATCTGTTCAAGTTATTTTTTCTTATTCTCAGAGAAAAAACTAACTTACCCAATTTTCTGTGGCCATTTACTGGCAGAGACGAAAATTTAGCTCAGGTCTCATTGATTTCATTGCTTATATTCTTAACCACTTTGATAACTATCATAGAGCCATGTGTTGTTTTGGAAGACATTCCCCTTAAATTTGGGGTATGGAGGAGGAACTAAGTAGATAAAATAGTGAAAATCGTGTATTTAGTGGATGCCACTTGTGTCAGTCTAAGACACAATTGAAGGCAGGCATAATAAAGAAAGAAAAATAAATGAAGAAAGTTATTACAATAACCCAGGCAGAAGTTGAAGAGTATACAGTGCATTGTTGTTGACTGGAAAAGAAAGAAGAGAAAATAGTAGGTGGCCAAAAAAATAGTGTGAGTAGTAAAATGTAAAAATAAATAAAATCCCTAAAAATGTGAAGTTGAGATACACTGTCTCTTTGGCAGAAAATAAAACAAAACATCTTATGCTATAAAAAGAAAAGGCTGAAAGGAAGAGCTCAAAGTGAATAAATTCAGTTGTGTATCCTGCCGGTGCGAATATCTCTTTCCTCATCTTTGTGTTTCTGCCCCTGTGTAGGGAGAATCATTTGTGTAGCATTTCTGGCTTCTCTCAACCCTTCCAGTCATGTCTCCCAAAGGTTAGCGGAAGTTTCTTGGCATGAATGAAGTCCTCCCTCTTTCCTTCCTCCTCTTCTCTCTTTCCTTTGGGGAGAGCTGTCCTAGGGAGGACTCTGCTCTGTCCCACTTCCGACCCACTAGTTGTGGAAAATTAGGCTGTAACTCTCAGTGAGGTATTCCCCCCGTTCAGAGATTTCAGTGTTGGGGTGGCTAAAACTGTCTGATTCTGGGTCTTGTTATTAGGATAAGGTCTTAGTATGAGGATAAGCCACATTCTCCAAAATAGCTTTACCATTAATGAAGGTTATATTTGGCTTCTCAATCTGCCTATTCTTCTGTCCTATTTGTCAATTAGTTCAGAAATCAGGGAAGGAAAATCAGTGGTGTTTTTGGCTTACTCAAACACTAAGCATGTTTAAGACTCATATAAGATAAAGTATATGAATGTTTAGAATTTAAAATGAATGGTTGGTAGATTTGTTTGAAACAGAAATATGAATTTGTGAAACATGCACATAGAGGTGAAAGTTAAAATCCCGGAAAATAATTTTTAAAAATTGACTTTAAAGATCCAACTTTGAGAATTTCTGCTATAAGAAGAAAAATCAGAAACCAAGAGAAAAGTAATTTTTAAGAAGAAATTCTTGACAATATCAGATATCCCAGAGGGTTTAATAAGAAGGATATAGGCTGCAAATATGTGACTCAAAAGCTACATTCCTATATGTGGTGGGAGCTGAGCGTCATGGTGGTGGTCTTGGGATTTTGAGAGAGAGAGATATAGGCTGCAAATATGTGACTCAAAAGCTGCATTCCTATATGTGGTGGGAGCTGAGCGTCATGGTGGTGGTCTTGGGATTTTGAGAGAGAGAGAAAATCCAAGACTTATGGGACAAGAGTTTCTAGTACCTAAATTGCCTAACATTTCTTCATTGCCTGGGGACTTTGCAGTTTGAGCACAATCCATAAATATGCCTAACACTGACCCTTTATCCTAAAGAACTCTTAACCTAAGAACAATAAACAGAACATTGATGAAGGGATATGTACATACATGTGTAAGTTTTGAGGATGAGTGAGGGAATTAAAGTCAGGGAATTAAGTTTGCCAGAAGTTGTGATAAAACTTGGTTTCTGTGCTTGATTGGGAACTTTTGACTTTCATTCTTAACTCCTTACAGATAAAAACAAAACAAAACATTAAAACAAACAAACAAAAACCCCTGCCATTTATATTCTCTCTTCCTTCAGCTTTACTGTTCATTTCTTCAATTTTAATCCCAATTTCTTTTTTTCTTTTTTTTTTGTACTTTATCAAATACCTAAATAGTATTTACGCCTAAGTAAAAGCCTGGCTGAGGTTGGATTTGATTTGGGAGAGAAAGATTTGATTTTATTTGATTTTACCTTTTGGTTTATCTTTGTCTCATAGACCTAAGTTGCAATAAATTATTTCTAAATTTAAGGAGAATAATTAATCCAGTCTCAATGGGGAAAAAAATTGGTTTGTATTTTCACCATTGCCTCTATTCAAAGTTAGAAATTGCCAGTACTATTAACTTATTCATTTCTACTGATATTGATCCTGAAATGATATATAAATGCACTGTCATTGTCTTTAGTGTTTTCCTCTGGGGAAAAAGAGACTGGTTGCTCTAAATTTTCCACATTCTGTTACAAACATTTACGGTAGCTAAGAAACTTGGCTAGACAGGCACCAAATACCTTCATCAAAACTCTAATTTCCTTGCTAGTACATAGCAGTGACTGGACTCCTCCATAAAAACTTTCTTATTTCCTGTTACATTTTTGGTGTTCTAAATGTATCACACTTCTGACAATTAAGGAAATGAAGTGGAAAGTTTTTCTTAGTGATGACTTTTTGGCAGAAAGCAAGATTTGAATTGTAACAGAAAGACTTCCATACTTTTTTGACAACCTTACTGTCAAAGTAGCCAGCTTCTAATTTTACGATTTCAATAAACTAAAAGTAAAAACAAAGACATTTGGGTGAATGCTTTAATATTTAAAATCTAGCTAAAATGCTTTTTCTAGCTTTTTTATGTAAAGTTCTGGAGATAAGTATAACATTGCCATCTTCCTATCTGAACCTATGGTCTTTGGTTTCAACCTATCCAAACATTGAACAAGTGACCAAAGAAAGCCACTCGAATGGGTAGAGTCAGTGCTAACTTGAATATGTAGAGTACGAAATGCCTGTCAATCACGTGCAGTACCTTCAGTTTAGTTTGAAGGGATGTGTGTTTTCTTGCCTTTAAGAGTCATGGCATAAACCAAACATACTCAATATTTTATTATTTCACTTTATTCTGTTATTGTGTTCTGATTTATAAAACATCTTATTCTGAGAAGTATTTTAAAAATAAGTGCACAAACGCATGCGTGCTCTTTTCTTTCTGCATTCTTCGACCTGATGACATTTAAGGGTTTTCCTTGTTTGCTTATCTTTGATAAGGCTCTCTCAGTTCACACAGTATCATCAACTAACCAAGGCCCTTCTTTGTTTAATTCCATGTTTGTTCTCCACCCCCATCTCTTTCCATTACCCATCCCACTCTCTGACTCACCATAGCCACCCACCAGAACCTCTTTGGTAAGTATATTTTGATATTGTGTATTTTTTAAAAATACAATGTCCATGCACATACATGTTTTAGATTTAGATAAATGATATTTTATTATATATCTCATTCTGTTTCTTAGTTTTTTACTCAAAATCTTTCAAAAATCTACCCACATTGTTGTACATCCCGATATTCGATTGCTTCTGGCTGCTATATAATATACCGTGTCAGGATTGATTATATTTTATTTGTTTATTTCACTATTAGTTTCTTTCTAGATTGCCTCTAAAATTCCACTTCTACAAGTACTGCTACATTGAAAATAATTAAGCATGGCTCTAAAAATTTCTTATGTACTTACCCTATAGAAGGATTGCTGTCTCATACCTCTTAATCAATAGGTACTGCTTAATTTTAGGCATTTATTGTGGTGCAAGTCTGGCTGCATTTCTGTCCTGAGCCAATGAGGACTCCAGGTTGCCTATTTCCTAACCATTATTTAGTATTATCCAACCTTCTAATTATTACCAGATCAGTTGATATGAAATTATATTATTATTGTAAATTTCATTTCTGATTGCTAACCAAGTTAGACAAGTAATTAATTAGCATGTTTTTGGCCTATCCAAATTTCCTCTTCTGGAAATTACCTATACTTCTCCCATTCTCATAATGTATGCTCCATTGTTTTTTGTTTTGTTTTGTTTTATTTTGTTTCTTGTTGTTCATTTTGCTTTTTCCTGCCCTGATCTCATGTTAATTTTAGCATGATGTAATAACCCTTCAAAAATGCCAGGTGAGTGATGTCCCTTTGCTCTTTTCACATAAATGTTGACCCTGTCTTTCTGTCACCTCATATTGCAAAAGTGTTTCTTAGCCACAGTATGCAATATCTACAAATGTCATGCCAATGCATGAGTACCTCCAGAACCATAAATTTGAAAAAATAGGGAAGCAAGAAAATGGACACTCAGCATTACTGGGAAACAATACTTAATTATTTATAAATTCCTTATATTATGCTATATGAGAGGAAGGATTTGACAAGATAATTAGTCTTTTCTCTTTCCTGAGCACTTCCATAACTCAAATCGTGTTCACTTTTTAAAGCACTATCTCTGATGTCACAGGGCTACTCCTTCAAACCTTTATAACGTTTGGTTTTGGTTGCACCCACCTTCTATTTCCAGAACATAAGGCAGGATGTAGAGAAGCATTTTCCTGGGGCATTTCAACAGGAGTGGATATTTAGGGTTATGGATTTCACTGTGCCCATGCTGAGCACTAAATCCGAAGTGTCAGAAACCTCTATGTGTTCCTGAATAAATTGTGCGTATATGTGTTGGGGGTGGGGGGTGGGGGGGAGAGAGAGATTGAGAGAAAGACAGAGAAAGAGAGATAGAGGAAGGAAGAAGAAAAAGAGAATTTGTGTGATATATGAATCTTTATAGTGTGGAATTTAAGGTGGGACTGCTCTGGTCAGGTTGTAAGAGCAGCACTGATCACATACATTCATATTTAGGGGATTGGGATCAAATGAATTCACAATTTTAGATCAATTTTCAATTATGAGCTAGTCTGGGTTTGATTAACCTTATCCATTCTGCTAAATATATGAGGAACAGATAACTGATGCCATGGCAGAAATGAGTAAAGATAATGGCAGGATTACCATCAAGTCAAGAAAAAGGAGGAAAACAGGGAATTCTTAGGGAAAATAGCCAACATTTTTTAAATGTTTTATTTGAACTTAAAAATTAACCAATGAGTTAATGAATATATAGTTTCCATTTTAAGAAAAGAAAACTGAGGGAAAATGAGGTTAAATAACTTGTCTAATGTTCCACTATAAGTGGCAACTGGGATTTGTGCCCAGGCAGTTCAGGGTCCAGCACCAATGATAGCCACCACTAGAACATATTTCCTCTACACCGATTTTCAGTAGAGTAGTTGTTCAAGTTACACATCTCATTTTCAAGACTAAAACTCATTGAAACAAGCTAACATAAAGTAGATGTTATTATGAGACAGCATGACATAACCTTAGAAAAATTTAAGGATATAAACAAACATGGAATCATGACTCATGGGGCCAGAAACTTGGCCAAATTGCTTCCCCAGACCCAGCTTACACTGTAAACTCCAGCGTCTAGCATTGACTGATTCCTAATTTTTCCAAATCTCTATTCCTTCTAAAAAGAAGTAGGAGTATTGTCCAATTTTGTTTTTATTTAATCGGGGCATAAATCTTATGTATCTACTCAGTTTATAGATTGATTTTCCTAGAGCAGATTCAATCAGCTCTGGTCAGTAATGCAATTAGAGGAAGGGACCATTACATGGTATAAATTATTACTGATTTGACAGAACTGAATGGACAGGAGGGACAAAGAGCAAGCAGGAATTAGAAATAGTACATTCAGTACCATGATCACCAACATTCGTGTAATATCACCCAGAAGCCTAATATCACTCCACGTATGATTAAAAACATCCACTCTCTCCTCAAAGACATATTCAGCCAAATGCATCCTGTGCTAACAATGCAGTTTCATGGTTTAAGCTATTTCCAGTATCAAAATCCAATTTTGATGTCAATGCCATTCTGCATCCTTTTCAATATATCCTGTATAGAATGATGAGGGGAAGCAAATACAACATTCAATAATTATAACTAATCATAGCTTGAATTTAATTTTAAGAAAACCAGAAATTATTGTGAACCTTGTTAGTGAGTCTTAATCTCTGCAGCTAGACCGAGGTCTGTGCATTCCATTACCCACTTCCATATTCTACAGGTGTTAAGCCAATACTTCTGTCAACATTTTTTGCCAGATATAGTGACATCTTTATTACAGATGAACCTAAGTTCATGTTGATGTTGCCCTATAAGGCTTAGTTAGCCTTTACAAATGGCAAAGTAATATAACACCTGGGTCTCCCCTGGATTCTTCCCTTAGCCTATTTGGCTTCTATTATGTACTAGAAATTTTATTTACCATATTGGAAATTAGTCATTTATTCATCCAACGGTGCAATATGTCTACCTTCTAAGCAAACAATGAAAATTTTGTTATTGTCTGTAATAAAATTTCTTAAGTTTTATGTCCACCTTATTGGCACCATTATCATTTTTCCTGGTAGAAGTGTCATTTTGTTTGGTAGTGAACCTCCAGACCACAGACACAGTTTTAGAGTTCAAGAAAAATATGAGATAGTTTATGATGTGTAATGTTTTGGAAAATTCTTAGTCATTTTCTCTTTAAATATTACTTCTGCCCCATCTTCTCTCTCTCCTTTACAGAATCAGTTGGCATGAATAATATATACCCTTACGCTCTACCTTTTGTGCAATTTATTTTCTCTTCCGTATTTTTCAGTCATTTGTGTATTCATACTACATTCTGAATAATTTCTTCTCATCTGTTTTGCAGTTCGTTTATTCTCTCTTCTGCTATGTCTACTCAGCTTGATTTTAGCTCTTAATTTTATTGTTTTTGTTTCAGTTATTATTTTTTTTAGTTGTAAAATTCATATTTGGTTATTGTTATAGTTTCTAGACTTCTGCCAAAATGTTTATAATTACTTAATTCTATGCATTAAGAAAATCACAGCTTTTGTTTGGTGGTAAGTCTTATTATAGATGAAGACCCCATTGAGCAACTATTTATTTATTATAGTATATATATTATAAAGTTAATTACTGAAATTAGGACTCTTTCAGGTTTGGCTCAATTTTCTGTTTTTCTCTTGGTTTTCATATAATTATCTCCTCATATGCCTTGCTTAGATTAAAGTTTATGGAAGCCTGTCTCTTGATCAGAGGTACAACTTCCATTTCACAAGGATGCTCTTTGGGGCTTGTGACAGCTTATAAGATTTTGATTTAGACAGAACCCATCTCAGAGTCAGTATGATGGGTAAAAATCCTGAAAGTCCTGACTTTCTATCAGCGAGATGATCTATTTCTACTAGGTGCTAGTAACAGATTCACTCTTATTACAGATCAACGGGAAAGGTCTGTACTTCAAAACCTAAAGTACTGGTGAGTATCATTGCCAAAGACTCCAATTAGTCATGAAATTTCTGTGACCAAACATCAAAAACTTGTGGTCACAATCATCTGTAATTCTTTGCATTCTGAAGGAATTATGTAACTCCGGAGAAGACTTTGCTTTATTGCTTTCAATATTTATTCCAAAGTTTCTTGTTTTAAGTCCCTCATTTGAATTGGTTTAATGAGTTTTTATAGAGGATCCAGTAAACTGCTCAGGACTGGAGTGTACTGTTTCCAAAATGTAAAACCCCAATCAGAAATCAGGCCTGTTTCTTTGTAGTTAATGGTACAGGCATAGCATTTTTGTTTGTTTGTTTGTTATTAGGAAGATATCTCTCTGGGCTCTAGACTGGATAAACCAAAGGCAATCATAGGAATGAACAGCCTTAGATATTGACCCCATATGGTCCATCTGTAGTCAGGTGACGTGGCTATCTTGCAGTATAAAGGAATTATTACCAGCATTTCTAAGATTGTCAATATATCATTAATGTAATGGAATGTTTAAATTTCAACAAACAGTATACACTATGCTAGTGTTTGGTCTAACAGATAACATACTTTGAGCTTTCAAGCAGTAAAAGTGTACTGAATGCCTTTCCAGATAAAGGCAAACTGACACTGACTATATTTCTGAAAAGGTATAAAAATAAGAGGGAGCATTAGCATTAGCAAAAAGCAAAGCAGCATGCCAAGTGTCAGTAGTGTCAGCAATTTTCAATAATGTCAGGCACAATGGGAACAATGGTAAACTTCCCCTGTCATTTACATCACAAGTAACTTTCACCAGCCAGACAGGGCTATTAAATCAAAAGATAACATTGCATATCATCCCCACCTATGCTAAATCTTGCACTAAAAGACTAAATTCTTACTCTCCTCTTAGCATGGGGCAATATTTCTACTGTACAATCTTAAAGATTTAGTCACTCAAGTCTTTCTTGGCCATACATTTGATGATTGTTACAGAATTCTACTACAGGGTTGTAAATGAATTTATTGAATCAGCAAAAACACACATTCACACACACTAGATATCCTTACCAGTTGTACAGGCTGACATAAAATAGCAAGCACAACCCAAAACAGCAGCAACCTTAGCTCTGGCACCTAGTAAGATGAGTTAGGCATTTGGGTAGTATGTTTAGGTCCTAGACTTATTTCAACGTTTTTCATCAATATAGATCTCTTAAGTCTAGATTTTTGTTTAACCAATTGATTTATTTGAGTCTTTGTTCCCTAGAAATAGTCAAAAAACAATTCCAAGATTTTTCATGAGCTCGTAAGATCCAGTTTAATCATGTCTGTTTGTACTTTTTACACTATGAGAAAGGTCTGCAACAAATGTTGAAGTGACTCATCTCTGTAATTCTGTCAGCCCCCAGTTTTCAGCTACAACACATTCTTATTTATGCAGCTTTTCCCCAGAGTGTTCAAAGCCTAGCCTCCTTTTCACTGGCTAACTATAAGCCCAATTATTCATGATTTCACTTTGTGATGTATCTAATCTTTAATTTTTATTTTATCTTTTTTTTCTTTTTTGATTTCTGAATTGAAAGATAATGATTATGCATATTTATGAGGTATAGAGTTGACTATCAGTATTTGTGTCCAGTATGTGATGATCAAATCAACATTATTAGCATGTTCATCATTACAAATTGTAATTATTCTTTGCGTCCCTTACCCAGTTACTCCCTTTCCCACCTCTAGTAAACATAAGTCTGTTCTCTCTTTCTGAAATTTCAACATTTTACTGTGTGGTCTTTCTTTCTTTCTTTCTTAGCTCTCACTTATGAGTAAGTACAGGTGGTGTTTCTCTTTCTGTTCCTGGCTTGTTTCACTTAACATAATTTTCTCCAAGCTTATCCATGTTACTGGGAATAGCCATATTTCATTCTTTTTTGATGGCAGAGTAGTATTCCACCGTGTATATATACCACATTTTCTTCATCCAGTCATCCATCAATGGACATGTAGGTTGGTTCCATATCTTGGCTATTGTAAATAGAGCTGCAATGAACATAAAAGTGCAGATATCCCTTTGACATGATTTCCATTCCTTTGAGTTTGTACCCAGAAGTGGGATTCCTGGAACATATAGTAGATCTATCCATAGTTGTTTGGGAAATCTACTCTTTTCCATAATGGCTGTACTAATTTACAGTCCCACTGACAGTATAGAAAAAAAAGAAGAGTTCTCATTTTTCCACATCTTTGCCAGCATTTGTTATTCTCATTTCTTTCAATAATAGCCAGTATAGCTGGGTGAAACAATATCTCAGGGTTTTCTTGATTTGTATTTCTCTGCTGATTAGTGATGTTGGGCATTTTTTCATATACCTATTATCCATTTGTATTTTCCTTTGTAAAACATCTATTCAGCTCCTTTGCTCATTTTTAAATTGGATTATTCGGTTGGTTGGTTGGTTTGTTTACCATGAAGTTGTTTGAGTTCCCTGTATATTTTGAAGTTGTTTGAGTTCCCTGTATATCCCTTTTTCAGATGTAGACTAAGGAAATATTTTCTCCTATTCTGTAGGTTGTTTTTTTCACTCTGTTGATTGTTTGCTGAGCAGAAGCTTTTTAGCTTCATACAATCCCATTTGTTTATTTTTTCCCTTCGTTGCTTGTGCTTTTACAGTCTTATTCATAAATTCTTTGCCCAGTCTTGCATCCTGAAGTGTTTCCCCTACATTTTCTTCTAGGAGTTTTATAGTTTCAGGTCTTATATTTAAGTCTTTAATCCATTTTGAGTTGATTTTTATATATGGTGAGAGGTATGGGTCTAGTTTCATTTTTCTCCATATGGATATCCAGTTTTCCCGCTGAAGAGGCCGTCCTTTCCCCAATATATGTTTTTGATGCCTTGGCTGTAAGAACTTGGGTTGATTTCTGGGTTGTCTGTTGTTCTGTTGGTACATGTGTCTCTTTTTCTGCCAGTACTATGCTGTTTTGTTACTACAGCTTTCTAGTNTGTGATGATCAAATCAACATTATTAGCATGTTCATCATTACAAATTGTAATTATTCTTTGCATCCCTTACCCAGTTACTCCCTTTCCCACCTCTAGTAAACATAGGTCTGTTCTCTCTTTCTGAAATTTCAACGTTTTACTGTGTGGTCTTTCTTTCTTTCTTTCTTAGCTCTCACTTATGAGTAAGTACAGGTGGTGTTTCTCTTTCTGTGCCTGGCTTGTTTCACTTAACATAATTTTCTCCAAGCTTATCCATGTTACTGGGAATGGCCATATTTCATTCTTTTTTGATGGCAGAGTAGTTCTCCACCATGTATATATACCACATTTTCTTCATCCAGTCATCCATCAATGGACATGTAGGTTGGTTCCATATCTTGGCTATTGTAAATAGAGCTGCAATGAACGTAAAAGTGCAGATATCCCTTTGACATGATTTCCATTCCTTTGAGTTTGTACCCAGAAGTGGGAATCCTGGAACATATAGTAGATCTATCCATAGTTGTTTGGGAAATCTACTCTTTTCCATAATGGCTGTACTAATTTACAGTCCCACTGGCAGTATAGAAAAAAAGAAGAGTTCTCATTTTTCCACATCTTTGCCAGCATTTGTTATTCTCATTTCTTTCAATAATAGCCAGTATAGCTGGGGTGAAACAATATCTCAGGGTTTTCTTGATTTGTATTTCTCTGCTGATTAGTGATGTTGGGCATTTTTTCATATACCTATTATCCATTTGTATTTTCCTTTGTAAAACATCTATTCAGCTCCTTTGCTCATTTTTAAATTGGATTATTCGGTTGGTTGGTTTGTTTGTTTACCGTGAAGTTGTTTGAGTTCCCTGTATATCCCTTTTTCAGATGTAGACTAAGGAAATATTTTCTCCTATTCTGTAGGTTGTTTTTTTCACTCTGTTGATTGTTTGCTGAGCAGAAGCTTTTTAGCTTCATATAATCCCATTTGTTTATTTTTTCCCTTCATTGCTTGTGCTTTTACAGTCTTATTCATAAATTCTTTGCCCAGTCTTGCATCCTGAAGTGTTTCCCCTACGTTTTCTTCTAGGAGTTTTATAGTTTCAGGTCTTATATTTAAGTCTTTAATCCATTTTGAGTTGATTTTTGTATATGGTGAGAGGTATGGGTCTAGTTTCATTTTTCTCCATATGGATATCCAGTTTTCCAGCTGAAGAGGCCGTCCTTTCCCCAATATATGTTTTTGATGCCTTGGCTGTAAGAACTTGGGTTGATTTCTGGGTTGTCTGTTGTTCTATTGGTACATGTGTCTCTTTTTCTGCCAGTACTATGCTGTTTTGTTACTACAGCTTTCTAGTGTAGTTTGAAGTCAAGTGGTGTAATGCCTTCAACATTTCTGCACGCCCCCTCTCAGGATTTCTTTGGCTATTTGGGGGTCTTTTGTTGTTCAATATGAATTTCAGGATTGTTTTTTCTATTTCTGTGATGAATGTCATTGATATTTTGACAGGGATTGCATTGAATCTGTAGATCACTTTAGGTAGTATGGACATTTTCACAATGCTAATTCTTCCAATCTACGAACGTAGAATGTTTTTCTATCTTTTGGTGTCCTCTTTAATTTCTTTCAGCAGTGTTTTGTAGTTCTCATTCTAGAGATATTTCATCTCTTGGTTAACTTTATTCTTATGTATTTTGTTCTTTTGGTAGCTACTGTATATGGGCTTGCTTTCTTGATTTCTTTTTCTGCTTGTTTGTTGTTTATGAATAAGAATGCTACTGATTTTTGTGTATTGGCTTTGTATACAACTTTACTGAATTTGTTTATGACCTCTAGGAGTTTTTTGGTAGAGGTTATGGGTTTTTCTATAGATAAGATCATGTCATTTGCTAACAGTGACAATTTGACTTCATCTTTTCCAATTTGAAAGTTCTTTCTTTCTCTTGCCTGGCATATCTGGCTAATGTTTCCAATACTACATTGAATAGGAGTGGTAAGAGTGGGCATCCTTGTCTTGTTCCTGTACTTAAAGGAAAAGCTTTCAGTTTTTCCTCATTCAGGATGGTGGGTTTGTCATATATGGCTCTTATTGTGTTAAGATACTTTCCTTCTACAATTAATTTGTTGAGGGTCTTTATCATAAAGGGATGCTGAATTTTGTCAAATGCTTTTTCTGCATCTATTGTTATAATCATATAGTTTTTGTCCTTGCTTTTGTTGATGTGATGTATAGCATTTATTGATTTGCATATGTTGAAACATCCTTGTATCCCTGGAATGAATCCCACTTGATCATGGTGTATAATCTTTTTGATAAGCTGTTGTATTCTGTTTAATAATATCTTGTTGAGGAATTTTTTGTATATGTTCATCAAGGATATTGTCCTGTATCTTTTTTTGTTGGTCTTTGTCTGATTTTGTTATCAGGCTGATGCTAGCCTCATAGAATGAATTTGTGAGAATGGACTCTGTTCATTTTTTTAGAATACTTTGAAAAGGATTGGTGTTAATTCTTTTTTAATAGTTTGGTAGAATTCAGCAGTGAAGCCATCTAGTCCTGGGCTTTTCTTTGTTGAGAGACTGCTGACTACTGCATCAATCTCATTCCGTTATTGATCTGTTTGGGTTTTGTATTTCTTCTTGATTCCATCTTGGTAGTATGTGTCCAGAAATTTATCCATTTCCTCCAAGTTTTCCAATTTGTTGGCATATAATTGCTCATAATAGTCTCTAATGATTCTTTGTATTTATGTGGTATCAGTTGTAATGTCTCCTTTTCATTTCTGATTTTTATTGTTTGGGTCTTCTCTTTTCTTTTTTTTAGTTAATCTGGCCAATGTCTAGTTTATTTCATTTATTCTCTCAAAAAAACAAATTTTTGTTTTGTTAAGTTTTTGTATCATTTTTTTGGTCTCTGTAGTGGATTGAATTATGTTCCCTCTAAACTCATTGAAGCTCTAATTTTATCCTCCACATTTTATGTAGTAGAAACTTAGCCCCCCACTGTGATGGTTAAGAGGGCAGAAAATACTATTATGGTAATTGAAAGGTGGAGCCTTGAAGAGATGATTGGATTGTAGGACAATGCCTAGTAAATGGATTAAAAATGGTAGTCAGGAGTGTTGTTCTGAGGGCTTTAAAAGAAGAAGAGAGTCTGTGTCTCTCTCTCTCTCTGCTCTCTCTGCTTCCACCATCTTGCAATGTGAGACCCCTGGGTCACTGATGCCACCACCAGATGGACTTTGGACTTCTCAGCCTCAGAAACTGTAAGCAATAAATTTTGTTTTCTTATAAATTACCCAGTTCCACATATTTTGTTACAAGCAACACAGAAGGGACTAATACAATCTCTTTCATTTAGTTCTGCTCTGATTTTAATTATTTCTTTCCATGTACTAGTTTTGGCATTAGATTGTTCTTATTTTTCCAGCTCCTTGAGATTTAATGTTAGGTCATTTGTTTGAAGCCTTTCTATTTTTTTGATGTCAACACTTCTTGCAGTTAACTTCCTTCTTAGTACTGCTTTTGCTGTATTCCACAGGTTTTGATAAGTTGTGCTTGCATTTTCATTTGTTTCAAGGAATTTTTTGATTTTTATTTTTTCTTTGACCAACTAGTTGTTCAGGAGTATGTTATTAAATTTCCATGAATGTGTATAGTTTCCAAGATTTTGTATGCTGTTAATTTCTATTTTATTCCATTGTGATCTGAAAATATACTTGATATGATTTCAATCTTTTTAAATTTGTTGAGACTTAATTTGTGATCTACAACGTGGTCTATCCTGGAGAATGATCCATGTGCTGATGAGAAAAATGTATACTGTCATTTCTAGAGGAAATGCGTACATGTTTGTTAAGTCCATTTGGTATAGTTGCTGCTTAAATCCAATATTTTTCTGCTGATTCTTTTTCTAGATGATCTGTCCAATAATGAGAGAATATGTTAAAGTCCCAACTATTACTGTGTTGGGTCTATCTCTTACATCCAATAGCAATTGCTTTATATAGATGGGTGCTCTGATGTTGGGTGCATGTATATTTATGATTATTACATCTTCTTGCTGCATTGATCCTTTTATTATTATATAATGTCCTTCTTTGTCTCTTTTTATAGTTCTTGGTGTGAAGTCTTTTTTTACCCGATATAAGAATGGCAAATCTTGCTCATTTTTGGTTTCTATTTGCATGGAATGTCTTTTTCCATCCTTTCACTATTAGTTTTTGTGTGTCTTTATCAGCAAAGTGAGTTTCTTGAAGGGAGCATATAGTTGGGTGTAGTTTTTTAATTCATTCAGCCAGTCTATATGTTTTAAGTGGGGGATATCGTACATTTACCTTTAAGGCTGTTATTTAAAGATATTGCAAAGTATTGACTTATATCTGCCATTTCATTAATTTCTCTATGGTTGTTTTATTTTATATTTATATTCCTTTCTTTCCCTCTTATTCGTTATCTTTGCTGTTGGGTGTTTTTTGGATTTTTTTTTTTTTTGTAGTAATAAAATAACATTTTATTTCTCTTTCCCATTTTCATGTCTTTTCTTCTAGATGATTTTATTCTTTCTCATATATTATGGTGACATATTTCTCTCTTTTGATTCCAGATGTAGGATCCCCTTGAGGATTTATTTAAGGGCCAGTCCTGTGGTAGTGAATTCCCACAGTTTGGGAATTTTTGTTTGTTTGTTTTTGTCTATGAAAGATATTATTTCTCCTTCATTTCTGAAGGAAAGCTTTGCTGGATACAGTATTCTTGGTTGGCAGTTTTTTTAGTTTTAACACTTTGAATATATTGTCTCACACTCTTTCCTGGTCTGTAGGATTTCTGTTGAGGAGTCTGCTGTTAGCCTGATGGGGCTTCCATTATAGGTAATCAATGCTTTTCTCTTGCTGTTTTTAGAATTCTTTCTTTGTCTTTGACTTTTGATAATTTGACTACAATGTGTCTTGGGGAGGGCCTATTTGGGTTGAATCTATTTCGGGATCTTAGAGCTTCTTGGATCTGTAAGACTGTCTCTCTCCAAATATTTAGGAAGTTTTCAGCTATTATTTCATTAAATAGGCTTTCGATGCCTTTTCCTTTCTCTTCCCCTTCCTGAACACTTATAATATGATATTTGTGTGCTTAATGTTATCAGAAAGATTTTGCAATTTTTCTTCATTTTTTTAATTCTTTTTTTTTTTTTTTTTTTTGGTCTAACTGTGTTAATTCAAAAAGCCTGTCTTCTAGTTCAGAAATGTTTTTCTTATGCTTGTTCTAGCCTGCTGTTTATGCTCTCAGTTGTATTTTTTATTTCTTTGAATAAATTCTTCAGTTCCGGGATTTCTGCTTGATTTTTTTGAGCTTCTATCTTTTTGTTGAATTTCTCATACATCTTCTCAAATTTCTTTTTGACTTTATTGTGATTTCTAACTATTTTTGCAGCTATCATTTTGAGTTTCCTTAGTATTGCCCTTTGGGATTCCTCCTCAGGCAATTCATCAATTTTCTGTTGTCTGGGGTCTGGTATTGGAGAATTGTAGTCTTCTTTTGAGGGAATCAAGCTTCCTTGTTTTTTTCATGCTTCTTGTATCTCTGTTTTAATGTCTCGGCATCCAGTGATAAAGTTACTTCTTTTAATTCTGGGAGTGGGTCTTGATGGGGGAGCCTCTTTCCTGTAGAAGTAGTCCATATTGACAGTAGTATTGGGTGTTTTAAGTTTGGATCTGGGTGAGTGCAGTAGTGCCACCTTCATGTGACTTCTTCAACTGTGTTCAATCTTATCATTGTCATGGGTGCCTTTGTGACCCAAGCAGACAGGCCCTCTGCAATTTCTTGTTGGGATGAATTTCTTGTTGGGGCAAGTGATCCGTTATCAGTCAATGGATAGATGTCTACTGTTGCAGCAGTTCCTGGTAGGTCTGTAGAGGACCACTGGCTCAGGTGTTAAACCTGGAGCAAGCCTGTATGGATGCTACAAGATCTAGTGACTTTCTAGAGCAGTGATGTAGGGAGGAAAAGTTGCCACCCAATCAGCTGTTGGTTTGGGAGTAGGTGTACATAGCTTTCACAGGGCCTGGCATTCTGAAGGTGGCCTCAATGATCAGCTGTTGAGCCTGATATAAGCCTTTAAAGTTTCAGCTGAGGCCAGCAGCTCTGCTGAGGCCTACCTTCGAGTGTCAGGGTCCCTACCTGGTCCACTGTCAGTCTGGGAGCAAATGTACACTGAGGCAACAGGTCCTGGGAGCTCTGTATAGGGCCACTGGCTTAGCTGTTGAGCCTAGAGCAAAGCTGTGTGAATAATGCAGGACACAGTGGTTCTCTGGAAGCATGCTGTAAGAAGGAAAAGCTGCTACCCAATCACTGTTGAGCCTGATGCAAGCCTGCAAGGG
>NW_007730645.1:106545-107351 GCF_000696425.1 Galeopterus variegatus
TGCTGTAAGAAGGAAAAGCTGCTACCCAATCACTGTTGAGCCTGATGCAAGCCTGCAAGGGTGCAGCTAGCCCAGTCTATAGAGACATGCCTTGGAGAGGGGGTGCTACATGAGTTCAGATACTGAGATTTCAGTCCCTCTGTCTGTCCTAGGCTACAGGCAGTCTTGGTCCCACCTGGGCCCAAGTGAACACAGCAGAATGCTGGCAAGTCCTCCAGAAAAAGGGACTCAGACTTGCAGGGTCCTGTACAGAGATCTAGGCTCCAAATAGCTGGGGTTGTGGCACTACCAGTGACTGTGCAAATGTGTGGAGAACCCCTGTGGGAGGTGGTGCTCTTGCTGGGTCAGCTGTGAGCCATGCAAGTGCTTGCGGAGGTACTGGGAGGTACAGTTCCCACAGGCCATGCAAGGTGGCCTGCAAATATGGAGAACCACTGTACTTTAGCAGATTTCCCCCTCAGCAGGTCTGCCTACCAATGTGGGGGGAGCAGGTGCTGAGTGAGTTCAGACATGGGTCCCAAAAAGACTGGAGGGACTCCCCTGACACAGGGATTACTGGTGTTTAGTGGCAGTGCTGGGCATAGCAGAAGTCTTTTCCAGTTTACCTTCTTCACACCTGGTTCGAGGCCAGTCCCTGAAGTGGAGCTGAGGCTGAATGCCCTGCTCTGCTCGCTATGGTGCTGTTCTCTTCTTCCATGCTTCACAATAATCTCCTCATTCTCCTGGTGCTCTGCCCCATGTGTCTTCAGGTTCCAGTCAAAATATACTTGTTTGTCTGTTGTTTTGGTCTCTTTTTGTGGGGAGGG
>NW_007730645.1:108755-111211 GCF_000696425.1 Galeopterus variegatus
TATCCAGCATGGATAGTGTTGTGACTGAATGGGGCTGGGTACATCTCTCAGCCCCAGGTTCTCATTATCCTTGTCTCTAACCCCTGAATAGAGAGTCTGACTTCTAATTTCATGATAGGGGTTTCACAGGCAACATAATTGTATTTGCCTCTGCCTTTGATCTGCTATTTGATCTGCTATTTCATTGTGGCTCGACTAGGAGACAGAGATAGAAACATGGTAGAAACTCCTTACAAAACCCCCAGTCTACTCCCTGATAACCTATTAAACCGTTAACCCATTAATATGTTAATGAATTCATTCATTCATGAAAGCATAGTTCTCACAACCCAATCACCACTTAAAGACCCCACCTTCTAAATACTATATTGGGGATTAAGTTCCAATGTGAGCTTTAGAGGGGACCAACATTCAGGTCACAGCACATGCACACATAGAGCTAATATAAATATAAAATAGATTTCGTTAAGAAAAACGGTCAACAAGGTAGTATAGGCCACTGGAATCTCTAAGTTCTCATTATCCCCGAAAGAGGTATGCTTACACCGGTTCATACAGTTGGGCTGTATGAACTACAGCAAATGTTCCAATAGAGAGAAACCTGGTCCCTGAAATGCTCAACATATTTATGAGGGTAATGTGCAGGAAATACCTATCTGTCTATGTAACAACAGAAGGGTCCTGCTGGAGAAAGTGGTCTCAATAGCTGGAAATACCCTTTTCTTCAACTGGGCCAACTCTCTGTTAAATAGACAAAAATGGGAGGAAATGGGCCTTCAGGAGCATCTGTATTTGTTTCTTTTCCTAAAGCTATCTTGGTCTGGATTTTGAAATGGAATCATCTTAACCTAAATTCAGCTAAGTCATTGCGACAGTTGAGAACACATATCAAAGTAAGGTTGGGGGTGGGAAGACGGAGAGAGTAAAGAGGAATTGGTAAAGGGACACAAAAATCAACTACAATGTATACTAATAAATTAAATTTTTTTAAAAAAAAGTAAGGGTGAAGACCAAAATACAAGGCTTGCACAAGGAGTTGTAAGAAAATCAGTCTGTACTCTTAGTTAACTATAGTTAACTTTTGGTCCATATAAGTGGTTAGAAATTTAGGTTGAAATTCAAATGAAGATATATTTGAAAAGAGTTTCTCTGTGANTATCCAGCATGGATAGTGTTGTGACTGAATGGGGCTGGGTACATCTCTCGGCCCCAGGTTCTCATTATCCTTGTCTCTAACCCCCGAATAGAGAGTCTGACTTCTAATTTCATGCTAGGGGTTTCACAGGCAACATAATTGTATTTGCCTCTGCCTTTGATCTGCTATTTGATCTGCTATTTCATTGTGGCTAGACTAGGAGACAGAGATAGAAACATGGTAGAAACTCCTTACAAAACCCCCAGTCTACTCCCTGATAACCCATTAAACCGTTAACCCATTAATATGTTAATGAATTCATTCATTCATGAAAGCATAGTTCTCACAACCCAATCACCACTTAAAGATCCCACCTTCTAAATACTATATTGGGGATTAAGTTCCAATGTGAGCTTTAGAGGGGACCAACATTCAGGTCACAGCACATGCACACATAGAGCTAATATAAATATAAAATAGATTTCGTTAAGAAAAACGGTCAACAAGGTAGTATAGGCCACTGGAATCTCTAAGTTCTCATTATCCCCCAAAGAGGTATGCTTACACCGGTTCATACAGTTGGGCTGTATGAACTACAGCAAATGTTCCAATAGAGAGAAACCTGGTCTCTGAAATGCTCAACATATTTATAAGGGTAATGTGCAGGAAATACCTATCTGTCTATGTAACAACAGAAGGGTCCTGCTGGAGAAAGTGGTCTCAATATCTGGAAATACCCTTTTCTTCAACTGGGCCAACTCTCTGTTAAATAGACAAAAATGGGAGGAAATGGGCCTTCAGGAGCATCTGTATTTGTTTCTTTTCCTAAAGCTATCTTGGTCTGGATTTTGAAATGGAATCATCTTAACCTAAATTCAGCTAAGTCACTGCAACAGTTGAGAACACATATCAAAGTAAGGTTGGGGGTGGGAAGACGAAGAGAGTAAAGAGGAATTGGTAAAGGGACACAAAAATCAACTACAATGTATACTAATAAATTAAATTTTTTTAAAAAAAAGTAAGGGTGAAGACCAAAATACAAGGCTTGCACAAGGAGTTGTAAGAAAATCAGTCTGTACTCTTAGTTAACTATAGTTAACTTTTGGTCCATATAAGTGGTTAGAAATTTAGGTTGAAATTCAAATGAAGATATATTTGAAAAGAGTTTCTCTGTGAATCTCACCAGAGTTTTCTACCTCCTGAACTTGGGCCTAGTAAAAGAGTTTTGAAGAGACTCAATAGAAAGGTTGGTAGACGTTTTCTGCTATTTCTGAGGTGATCACTAAACTAGTGCCTGAATCATTCCTTAGAAATTTAAAGG
>NW_007730645.1:111777-117753 GCF_000696425.1 Galeopterus variegatus
TCCCGCCGAGGGTTCGGATCCCACATACAGACCGGTTCCCGCTCACTGGCTGAGCGAGGTGCGGGCGCAACACCGAGGGTTGCGATCCCGTTGCCGGACACAAAAAAAGACAAAAAGGAAAAAAAAAAAAAAAACAAATTTAAAGGCTGAATGAGAGTCTGTGTGATAGTAGAACAAGAGCCACAGTTTCAGGAGAATTTCATTTCCAGAATTTGTCAGGACAGAGAATAAATGTTTCTCTGGACCAGATATGGGTTCTCATTGGAAGAGTGGATGTGGGATTTGCTATTGAGGAAGAAATAAAGAAGGAGGGGAAGCAAAAATACATTTGCCTTATCAAGAAAACAATAGTCAACCAGTCCACTGAGATTGGGGAGTTGGGAGGTGAACCTTTTCAAAAGAAAAGTGAGAGCATCTGATGAGAGAGCATGACAGGTTCAGAAAAGAGTAATGTCAGAACAGTGCCAGATAGGTACCACTCTTCCCATTCCTTCCTTTCTTCCTTTTTCTTTAATCCCAAAGATCAGAAGTCATGGCTGAATGAATAAAGAGGTTAGAACTGGCAAAGTAGAGTTAGAAGAGCGTGACCTTCGTGCTCCATTATCTCACTATAGCTTGACTTAGCTCGAAGAGTGGAGACTCAAATGGAATTTGAATTTGTTTTACTATTGCACTGGACCAAACATATGAAGTCACCAAAAGAATCTGTGTTTTATGAGTCTTAGGGACCAAAGAACTTTTTGTACCTAATATTCACAAGAAAACACAAGGTACTTTTTTTTATCGAATCAGGGAAAGAACTGGCACTACAAAATTTAAAGTGCCTGTGGAGAAAAAAATTAAAAAGTTGCTTTATATTTACATCTCATGAGTCATGATTATTACATTCACTGATAATACCAGCAAAAAAATTTTTTTAAATGAAACTTTTTAAAAGAATTTTTTTAAAAATTACACTGTGTTCAGACTTTCTCACTAATGTTAGAGTCAGCACTTTTATTAATATTTGCTGTATTACCTATTGCAAAACAGTTGAGTCATTAACACTTTGGATTCCACTTGTCTGTGGAAACCCTTCCCTTCACAATTCATTACATGCTATTTTTAATACTAGATGAGAGAAAAGAAATTTGAATATAGAGGATGAGATTGAATTTTTTAAAATATTTAAATTTCTGAAATAAATTGCTATGCAATGTAACTGCCAAGATTTAAATCATCCACACAAAACTGACTATATTTAGACTCAAGAAATGTTCCAATACATATTATAGACAACGAAAGGGGAAAAAAGAAAACTAATGAGCCATGGTTTACTAAGACATCTGTACTATTTTTTCTGTTTGGGATTTTTCATTGTCAGTTTGATAAATGGGATATCTTTATATGTATCTGCTTTTGGATATCTTATATCTCAACATGTCCATTTCATGTTCTTGCCACCAACATTTCCAGTAGATTTCTGTTAACACGTCAGTATGACGGATAAGTTTCCATAGTCAGCCTTATAGAGAGCTTGTTATTGTTCCAAACCATTGCAATTGCCCTGAAGATCCCTCAACCACAGGGCCTTTTCAGTTCGATGTCATTTCCAAACCCATGCTGAGTAAAGGTGGCATTTCTGGGCTTAAAATAAGGGTATAAGTCATCAGTTAAGGTACAATACTGATTTTTGCTTTAAGATAATCTCCTGAGTTGATTTGAAATAAACAATTTAAATATCTCCGATGCGTCATATGGACTTTCAACTTTGTTTTAATGTAAGCCATCTGTATTTCTTTCTTTCTTTCTTTCTTTTTTTACTACTTGGCTAGTAATAGTAGAATAATAGATCTTCTAGAATTTACTTATTTCACTTATTTTTCAATTTGAAACTTGAATGAAGCATCATTCCTACAATACATAATTGTAATAAATGAGCATCAGTTTTATTGCAGAGAATCTTTATAAAATATATACACATTTATATCTTCTCCTCTGAAAATATTTATCCAAATCAGGTCTAACTATCTCCCCTCAAATTATTCCTTTCTGTCAAACATTTAAAAAAAATTGCATGAGTGTGTTTATGAAGAAAAGTTCAACCTGTTGGTTAGAATGACCTAACAAATTTGTGGCATATCAGGCAAAACCATGTAAAAATAGCCATAAACTTGTTACATAATCTTTTAAATATCCTTAAAAGTTAAGTGGTCCTAAAAATATGGAAGAGTTTTAAATTTCGTTAAGTTCTAAAGTTCTCAGACTGAAAGAAAACATTTACATCCTTAAGAAGAGACACAATGTGTAATCCAATAAAGTTAGTAACTTGAGTTAGACTGAGAAGAAAAAGAATTAGGTGATGTGAACAATTTAAGATTTTTAGTGCAGGAGATTATGACTTAAAAAAGAAACAGCTCGGTGTGGTAGTTGGTAGATGAGAAGATATGGATACCTGCAGCTTTAGGTTTTCTACCAGGCCAAAAATTATAGTGGTGCGTGGTTTATCTGGATTGCTTTGTGTCCTTTTGATTGTGCATGCACCTTTCAACTCTGCAAAGAAACCTAACTACGGTAAGGTTTAAAATAACGAAAACACTGGAATTAACAGTTATGTGTTAAGAGAAATTTATTTTTGATAGTTTATGTATTTAAATCTATTTCAGATAATGTGACCTATTAGAATGTTAAAGTAGAATTTTCAAAATAATAAAATCATGACTCATAAAAATAAAAAATAAGCACTGCCAAAGATTTCATTTGAGTGACTGATTTATTGAAGGAGCCAGTAAGTTATTTTAACTGGTTCAAATAAGAATTTGACTTGCAAAGGTTTATATTATCTATTAGACAAAATTCATTTCTGTTGTCATCTACAGGAATCATTTTGTATTTCTATGGTCGGCAAACACATTGTTACCAGTGTCTACAATTTAACCTCTGTCTCTAACAAGTTGTAAACTAGTTACTCAACAGTGCAGCCCCCACTACAAAATCAGANCTTTTTCACAAGGTTTTGATTTGGCTATTGCTTTCTTTTTTCACATTAATGTATAACTAAACGCTGCACATTGAGGGAGCCAATCATTCATAATATTTCAACATTTTAATGTGTCTACTACATTATTCTCTTCATCACTGGAAGGCAAAATCTTTTCTCTGAGGGATTCATTTTTCACATCTGTTATATTTTCCTTTGTCTATACATCGAAAATTTAGTACAAACATTTTAAAATTTATCTCACTGATTTCTCTTTAACTCCTAATTCCCCACATTGCTTAATAAAGGCACTACTGAAAGCAAATGTGGGATAAAGAAATGCCTTCTTGGTTTGTCTCCCTGATAAGTACATGAGCAACTTCTGCCTCAACTACTAAGCCAATGCGTGTGATCCATTTACACTTTAGTCAAGTGCATTCAAAATTAAGATCACAATAACAAATTCAAAGAATAGCTTGGAATTGTGCGTTAGTAAAATAATTGACCTGTTCTCTCATCAACTTGGCCCATTTGGGCTGTTTTCAGTATAACTTAATTAAAAAAAAAAAAAAAAAGCCACCAACAGACCAATTCAAAGATTCATTTTTGGAAGGGTTATTTTAAAAATAAGGGAATTATTAGATAGTCATTGTTAACCTACATGTAAAAAGAAACTGGTTTTTTTTGTTTTTTGTTTTTTTTTTTCATGACCGGCAACGGATCGCAACCCTCAGTGTCGCGCCCGTACCGGACCGNAGATCATGAAGATCATTGTACAAAATGATTCTGTCCAGAGAAGATTTAAAAATCATTTTTAATTTTATTGGGTTATTATGAAAAGTCATACCTTACTATAAATGATAGGATATGTATTACTTGAACTCAAGTCTCCTGGATTGTTTACTGTCCACTACAGCATGTGAAATTCATCATAAAAGCTATTTTGGAGGATCTTCTTTTAGGAAGTATTATTGCTACTATTGCAAATAAAAATGATTAATATTTAATTTTTAAACAGACTCTGAATGTCTATGAAAAATAACCAAAAAAAATATTAAGTTCTGTCATAATAATTAAAAACTTATTAAATATCAGTTGTACTACTTTCTTAAATATTTAGACTAATTACTCACACATTTTTTTTGATCCTTCTAATACTAAAATATAGGTATGTGTGCTACAAACATTATCCAACAAGAAGAGGAGGCCCTTTAGTGACACATATTAATTATGAGAAGGTAGTCTGAGAATTTTAGCACACCTTGCTATTCTTTTCTATGAAAAAACAGATAATCCATTATTGATGGCAGCGAAGTGGTCACTGATAAAATAATAACGCAGAGAAACCAAAAAAGAGTGAATTAAAATATTTATTTTGTTTTAAACATCACATGTTACTTCAGTAAAAACATACACAAAAATGAACTTGACTGTGATCATATGTATGTGTCTTACCACTACAACAAGAGGCATGACATGTTGAAAGTTGTGTGTGTTGGATATTTCATTATTCTGAGAATGTTGTAAGCTAGTTGATAATGAAAAGAAATCCTATAAACAATATATTTGAAAGGGAGCAATCCTTTTTTAATTCTGCAAGATTTTTAGATAAGAGTATTTATGTAGAATATTTTTAATATAGAACACACATATATGTTCCATTTAGACAGGGCTTACTAAATGTTTATTTAATTTATAATAGTTTTATCTCATATTCATTGATCTCTCAAGCAGTGCTTGTCTGTTTCCCAAGTATACTGAAGGGTAGCAAAAGAGTTCAATATAATTCAAGGTATACAGTGTAACAAATCAGAAGCCATTGTTGTATCAGTTTGGAGGAATAATAAATTAATCATTAATATAGTCAATAGTGAACCATAGTGACTATTTTGCTCTCACAGGAATATTTGTCACCATATTTTGATAATCTTAAATAGCAAAATAACAATGCTTGTAATTAAAATATTGTAATTTGACTGTTCATTTGTCAAAGTACATCGACAGCATACATTATGTTTATTAGTCTTATGAAGAACAAAAAGTCATCAGATCAATTTCTTTAACTCCACTCAAACAATAAAACCGATATTAAGAGATTTCCAAAATGTATTACAGATAATATCGTACTGCAGACGATATAACTAAAATGGATAATTTTAATGCTTCATTCCTCATTTATAGAAGGTGTTTAAGGCTGCTTTTAACACATCAGACAACCTTGTACAAATTAGAAATGGATACAAATGCAAAGAGGATCCACTTCTCAAGGCAGCTTAATCAAGGGTCCGGTCACACATCTGGGCAAGCAGAACTGAGAGTTAACCAATCTGCTTTACAAATCTGTATTTACTTATTTCTTTCCCTGAAAAATATATACCAATTATTGTTGGATGATAGTACTATCTTGTTCTATGTAAGGCAAAAAATATATAATCTTGTCTTTTTCCTCTACAAAATCATAAGCTCTCCAAAGTCAGGGACTGTAAAGGATAGAAACTAATAAATTGTTAAATGAAAAATGTACAGTACCATTTTCTGCTGAGCATCCTTTCTTAGCCTTAAAAAAAAATAAACTGCTTTTATGTGTAGCATTTCACAGTTCACTTAAAATTTTGTATTCATTATTTTAAATAATCCTACAACAAGCCTATGATACAGGCACATTGAATGTCATTATTGCCCTTTTAAAAGTTCACATAGCTGGTAAACACAAGAACCAGGGGTATTTACCAAAAATTTCGAATATCAGTCTCCATGTTTCCCCTTAGAGCAACTTGCCATGAAAGAACTGCTACCATTGAAACAATGTGACATATTAAAAGATATTGTTAAATAGTTGTTTTAGCTAGAGAACATATTAAATGTGAGTTCAGAAGCAGTTCTAAGTTCTAGAGACAAAGTGCTCCTTTTTTAATACTCAAATTCCCCCTTCCTGAAGAATCATAAAAATAATTGGAAAAGATGTCTAATAATCCTGATAAAAAGTAATTCACCTCCAAATTTTTAATTGGGAAATA
>NW_007730645.1:118524-120258 GCF_000696425.1 Galeopterus variegatus
AAAAGATGTCTAATAATCCTGATAAAAAGTAATTCACCTCCAAATTTTTAATTGGGAAATACTAATCTCTGAGGGTCATATTCCTGAGGCAGTATTTTTGTAGTTGCATTTGCTTGAAGACTTCAAACAATTTAATGGGAAAAAAATGTTAACCTGAAATACAGCAGGTGAGTTCCCATTCATAATCCTACATGAAGCCTACTCGGTCCCCTAGAATGGGATGAAAGAATATTCTTCTTTTCTCTCATATGCAAGCATCTTTAAGCCAGGCATCTTATTTGTCATTGCTCATGCACTATTAAAACAGAGATTAGCATATAGAAAAGACTTGATATAAATTTGGTTAATTTAATTAGATTTTAAAAATTGTTTATTTTTGGCCATTTTCAACCAAATTTTGAGATTTAACTGTATTCATAGGCTGAAATGTATTTAATTACATTTATTTTTATGTTTCATGCTTTTTAAAATAAATTGTGATATATATCGATATAACAATGAACTAAATGATTAAGAGGAAAAAAGTAAAAACAATTCTATATAAAAACGTGACAGTTTGAACTTTAATTTGTGTCATTTGTTGTCTACCAAATATACTTAAATTTACACTTTATTTCATCTTTATTTAGCCTTTGTAAACACTGCCTCAAGTCACTAATGAAATACATTTTTGAGATAACTGTGAGTCAGGGTTTCAAGAGTTGATTGACTCAAAATATTTAAGTACCAATGTAACCTGCCTCCTCCCACTGCCACCAATTATGGCAAAGACACTGGGTATCCTTGAAACAAAAGTACCCAACAGATGCAGTCTGAGAGATTAAGTTAGAAAGTGTTCATATACAAACACATGTCTATGTATCACTTACATACATGCTTATTCGAGAATCTGTTGATGTTGATTATGCAAACATATATAAATCATAATACACACTATTTATCACCAGCTTTTGGCTACTAGTACTACTTGGGGTTTTTTATAAATTAACAAGACTCACATATTTAAGAAAATTATAGTGAGATTCAAAAGAAATAATGAAAATGAACTAATTCTGCAAAAATAGGCACTGCCCCGCCATAATGCCCACTTATTCCTGATTCCACGCAATTGGCAATGCTGCTTATGTGACCTGGAATTCCCTCCCTTTATTCAAATCTCAACCCTGCTTACTCAAATTCTACTCATCTATCAAGTTCCAATATATATATATATATATATATATATTCTCTCCCATAAAAGTTTCTATGAAATCTAAGAAACAACACCAGAACTGTGGTTAACCAGAGGTGGGAAAGGGAGAATGGGAGGGGGGTTAACAAGAATTTGGTTAATGGACATAAAGATTGTGTTTTGTAATGGTAAATATGCTAATTATCCTGATTTAATCATCACATATCGCACACAGGTATTGATAGTCAACTCTGTACTCCACAAATACATATAATCGACTATGTTTCAAAATTTTGTATACATTTTAGTGTTTATCTTATGCATAAGTTACAGTTCATGACTACAGGCAACTAAACCAACTCTAGATAACTTCATCAGTAAAAGAACTTACAAAATCAGTGAAGCGTGTAGAAGTAGACTTATGATATGAACAGGATCCAAGGGAGACCGAGAAACAGGAAAGCAGCCCAGGTTTGTTCCAGAAACGGTCTGATTAAGATGCACTACTCTGTCTTTATTGTCACAGCACCTTAAGCTCAATGCCATGAGTAATGTTTTAAGCT
>NW_007730645.1:120385-122314 GCF_000696425.1 Galeopterus variegatus
ATAATATATATATACATATATATATTACATATATATATAATATATATATATATATACATATATATATATATTCTCTCCCATAAAAGTTTCTATGAAATCTAAGAAACAACAACAGAACTGTGGTTAACCAGAGGTGGGAAAGAGAGAATGGGAGGGGGGTTAACAAGAATTTGGTTAATGGACGTAAAGATTGTGTTTTGTAATGGTAAATATGCTAATTATCCTGATTTAATCATCACATATCGCACACAGGTATTGATAGTCAACTCTGTACTCCACAAATACATATAATCAACTATGTTTCAATAAGAAAAATTAAAAATTTAAATTAAAATTTGAAAAAAAGAAAACTAGAGCTCACACTCTTCCTTTATTTTACTTATATACATTGCCATATGACTAACATTTACCTTTCTAAAATTTTGTATACATTTTAGTGTTTATCTTATGCATAAGTTATAGTTCATGACTACAGGCAACTAAACCAACTCTAGATAACTTCATCAGTAAAAGAACTTTCAAAATCAGTGAAGCGTGTAGAAGTAGACTTACGATATGAACAGGATCCAAGGGAGACCGAGAAACAGGAAAGCAGCCCAGGTTTGTTCCAGAAACGGTCTGATTAAGATGAACTACTCTGTCTTTATTGTCACAGCACCTTAAGCTCAATGCCATGAGTAATGTTTTAAGCTCCCTATATGATTGCTTCAAATCCTCAAGATTCAAAGTCTCGGCAAGTTATGTCTTCTCTCCCAAGAAATTAAGGAGAGGAAATAAATATCTAGCTTTCTCAGCTTCAATTTCATGAGCAATGGAGCCTTGACTCTCAACACCACTTAATCCATGAGCACTCCTCCTGAGCAGTGAAAACGTTTAAATATGAGGAAGCTAAAATGCCATAATTTTCCATTCATAATATAAACTCATTGAGGTTATTAATTCATTTGCATATCATTTTTGCATTCCTCACTCAGCTTAAAACAATGTTGGCTGTATATCCTGCATTTTAACATTTGCTAACAGACTAGGGAGTAGAGATAAGGATATCTCTCTTTCCTGGCAAAAATTCCATGTTTCTAAAGCTTGATTCAAATAGCTTTTCTTATGTCCCTAGGACTTTTATAATCAGGCAATTCAGCATATGGTATGAAATAGCTTTAATCATTGAAATCTATCAACAAACATTAATAGTGTGTGCATAACTCTGTAACAGGCTTTAGGGAATCCTAAAGAAATATATGACACAGTCCATGAATCAAAGACACTCATAATCCTGATACAGAGATGAAATTTTTCTCGTGAGAAACAACTTGAAAAAAAGTCCAAGGAGCAATAAGGAAGTGCATATGATGTATAGAGGCTCTTGCATAGGCATTGAGAAAATACTAAGTAACCAAAAGATTAATGTGGACTGTGTTTATGTCACGATCATAAGTATAATTTGATTTATACAGCCCAAATTCAAAGATAGATAACATTCTCAAAATAAAAATCTGAAGATTAATATTATGAAGCAGTTTGGTTTATACAACATTAACAAAAAGTCCTTACAATGCATTGTTAAAATAAGTTTTATAATATCAATCAGTGTTTCAACTGAATGTATCATTGTTTTAAAATTTTTTAGGCAGTAGACCTGATTTCATTTTTTTGAAAAATCCTTGAGTTTAGCATCTTAAAAGTGACAGACTCTATTTATTAATTTAGATGTCTGTGAGCATTTCCCAATGAAAGATTTTCCTTCATAATGTATGATCAGTGCATTCTTTCTTTCTGATAAATCCACTTGTAAGAAAGAGACAGGGGGAGAAAAACTGCATCGAATGAGAAATTCTTTTGTTTTTCCATCCTTTCATTTAAAAAAAAAGAAAAAAAAAACTTTGTGGAGATATTAAGGTGTTTAGGTGGCTTTATTATTTTATTATTTTC
>NW_007730645.1:123038-132857 GCF_000696425.1 Galeopterus variegatus
AAAAAAAAAACTTTGTGGAGATATTAAGGTGTTTAGGTGGCTTTATTATTTTATTATTTTCCTAATGGCCCTCTTAAAATTATCTTCTCATGTTGATGTCTTTTTCAGAAAGGCAATGTTTTGATGCTGCACTCCTTCCAACCTGCTATTTAGGTTTCTCCATTGGCCAAACCCTATTGGAAACCAACAATGTTGTTCACCCAACTCAGCCTTCTAGGGACAAAGAACAGCAGAGAGCTGACATGGAGAGGAAAATAGGATTAATCCAGCATGTAGAAACTTGTATTGAGCTCCTTCCTAGATTCTTGGCCTGTTATCTGGCAAACATGCTGCTAGGATTTTGCAAAGCAAAGAACCCACATTACAAAGATCTATGGCAACTTCTAATAGCAGATTTTACAAAGTAGTAAGAAAACAGCAAGTAAGATTAGTAAACATTAAGAGATTGATAATGAACTAAAGCATGATTTTTAATGCACTAATAAATTGCCTATTTTTTAACCAATGCATGAAAGGAAGAGTTTATTCACCTTTATATTTCTTAGGAGTTTGACAAATGTTTAAAGAAACTTTTCAAAAACCTCTTTCATGGAAAAAATTTTAAATGCAGGTAAATCATGTTCCCTTATTCTAAAATTAATAACATTTTATACTCATTTATTTATCACACAAGAAACATTTAATATAAGTCTAATATGTAGTGAGTGTCATGAGCCCCTTGGCCTTTGGAAATTCAGTGTAGTCAATAGGCTTTAATCGAAGGCAAACTTCTATGAACAAATTAAGGTCATTTAAAATATTGATTTAATGAAATTTTCTAAGTGTAAATTATTTCAAGTCATTTGCCACTTATAGAAAAATATGCCATTTCCTTTTCCTCTAAGTTTGTTGCTGCTTTGAACTTTGCTGAAAAAAAACAACATTTCAAGGATCAGCTATGTTTATCGCTTTACTTTTTGAAAAAAAAATATGTTTAGTTAAGTTGAATTATTTGGTCTGCATAACATCAGAAGATTGAAATATTTATCAAGTTGCAAATTTCCCAAGGTCAGTAATCTTGTTCTCTATTCCACTGTCAATTTTATGCATCCTTATTAAGGGCTTACAAACAAAGCAGTTACTTAGTTCATGTTGTTTAAGGTCTCAAATTTAAGTTCAGTACTTAGTTTAATCTCTGTGCTACAGCTATCGAATTGAGTTATGTCTCATTTTTTCTGCATGTATTAAAATATCAAGCACACATTGCCAAATGTTTCATTATGATTATATCTCCCCCCTTGAAATGGTTTTCTATGTTTCTACTTCCTATACTGTTCTACTAGAATACAATTTCTGTTAAATTTGTTGAGCACACATTTTTTTACACATTTTGATAGTTATAAATTTTCCCAATACAAAAGTTCTAAAATGATATGGCTAAATTGTCTGCAGCCCTGAGACTTTATTTACTATTAGATTTAGAACAGAGATCAAACTGAGCATTCTTCTCTTACAGCTTGTGTCTGAGAGGAAAGGCAGCCATGAAATTCTGGGAATGTATCTCAAAACAAGTGAGCCAAACCAAGATCATAAGATTTCTAAGCTTAAATGTCATCTGCCTAAGTTCTTTCAAATTCCTAAGATATTTTAAGTGACACAGAAAATATAAAACCTTAAAACCCTTAAAAATTCAAAGGCGACTTATTATAGAATTTTCAGAGAATACTGACTTGCTATTAGAAAAATAGCACTGGTTTTTAGCAAATACNTTTTGAAACAGAAAGTCCTTCACTATCCCCTTCTAGCTTTCTACAGAAGTTCTTAAACAGCTAGCCTTAAAAGTCCATAGATGGAGAACAAATTGGGTGGGGGCTGGAATGAGTGATGGGAACCAGCATTACACTGCTTCTTGGGAAAAATGGTCCTAGAAAGTAAAATGTGATATTTTCGAGAAAATATAGCCCTAATGCACCAAGTTTGAAGAAGAGAAGGTTTTGATTGTTTCTGTTTTAGTATCTTTTTTAAAATATTAGAGGTAGGAATAGAGCCAAGTAGCCTCCTGCTTTAGATCTAGAATTTACGCCAATCAAAATGCTGGGCAATTGTCTTCATAATGAATTATTTTTGAAACAGAAAGTCCTTCACTATCCCCTTCTAGCTTTCTACAGAAGTTCTTAAACAGCAAGCCTTAAAAGTCCATAGATGGAGAACAAATTGGGTGGGGGGCTGGAATGAGTGATGGGAACCAGCATTACACTGCTTCTTGGGAAAAATGGTCCTAGAAAGTAAAGTGTGATATTTTCGAGAAAATATAGCCCTAATGCACCAAGTTTGAAGAAGAGAAGGTTTTGGTTGTTTCTGTTTTAGTATCTTTTTTAAAATATTAGAGGTAGGAATAATTTTATTTTAAAAGAGAAGAATATTTTCCAGAAATTGAGAATTAGCCTGATAGCTGAACACATCAATCTCAACTCTAGCTATGGGTCTGGGGGGACTGGGGATCAATCACCAAGACAACAGACAACTAAAGCAAGTATATTCCAACCCCTTACCTCTTTACCAAAAGTGAGTCTTATGGGAGCTCATCTCACCTGTGAATGAGTAAAGAAGCAAAAGATTCCTCGTGGCTGATGAACTAGACAAAAATAAAGGAGGCAGGGAGGTCATGGAATCATCCTGAAGATTTGTGGAAAGTAAACACCTCTGAAAACATTCTATTGCTGTAACCTGAAAAAAATTTCAGGAAACCATTTGCCATTCTGAAAGAAAAATTCAAGAACACATGGCATGTATAAAATTAGAGTGAAAATCCACAAACCATATTAGGTTGAAATGGAGATAAAAGTTGATATAGATGGAATTGCAAATAATTCAAAAATTATGATTATATAATTATAACAAGTATGTCTTGGCTGCCTTCATAGGCAGAGATGATACAAAAAATAGCCGTCTAATGGAAAAATATAATTAAAGGCAATTTTGATTATGTATAATATATTTGTACATAAAATATTGCGCCCATGTCTGATTATTATTTTAGGAAGTATGCCTTTGTCCCAAATTCCCTTAGCATACCATTTAACAATGCTCTGTTTCTTCTGTTTACCTCTTAGACATGACATTAATGGTCTTTCCTTTTTTTTTTTTTTTTTGCATCAGTAAATTTATTTCAAGTAAGATTTGTGTGTGTGTGTGCACACCAGGCATACTATTTCCACACAAAAACCAGAATTGTAGTAAAAATGTTTAACACTTTGGCCATAAAACTCAAAAATACTTTTAAAACATCTCAAGATTAGTAGTTTCAGTCACCAAATTCTTTAATATTTGTAATCCATGCTTGCTCAATTACAATTTTTAAAATATAATTGTATTGTTCATTATACTTATTATTCATTATACTTATTACACATAAGAAATAAGTATATCTCATTATAAAACATCTTTGCTGAAAATTATGTTATCCAAAAGATAACTTTTCAGTTACTTCAAAATATCCACGTGTATCCCTTAGCAGTGTTATCGTAAAATCAAAATTGTTTTTGCGAGTAGCAAGTGCTCAAGCCACACCATTCCTGATCATAGATATAACTGATATCCAGTTTTATAAGTAGCTCTTTTACTCCTTGATCCTATTTTAACACGCCAACCATCACTTCACTAATATCCCAAAGATTTCTTGCAGCAGAATCATCTATAGCTTTGGGAAATAGTCCCAGCTCTTTTACTCCTTGATCCTATTTTAACACGCCAACCATCACTTCACTAATATCCCAAAGCTTTCTTGCAGCAGAATCATCTATAGCTTTGGGAAATAGTCCCTCCTCTCTACAATCCCTGAAATACTCTCCTGACACATCTTCTACCTCAGGTGAACAGGCTAAATAAATGGAAGTCTGGCACCTTATGCTGGAGTTTTGAGAAAAGCCCATGACACCAAGTTGAAAAGTGGTTTTACCAGCAATGGAATGTGTATGTGCCTCCCAAGGTTAGTCTGTGCAATGCCAGGACAGTAATAGTCTTACAAGTAGTAAAATCAGTTTTTAGAATAGTAGCACCTAATGCTAAGTTTCTTTCCAGGTAGATTGTTACAGTCTAAATCCCATCAGCATCTTGTGGGAATGCCCTCTTCACGTTAATCTCAGTAGGTAAATAGGTAGTAGATATTGTTAATGGTTTAAATGCTGTATTATGTAAAGAGATGGTCTCATTATATATATATGGATCTATTTCTGGACCTTCTATTCCATTTCATTGATCTATTTATCTCTCTTTAAGCCAATACCAAACTGTTTTGGTGACTGTAGCTTTAGAAGTCTTGCAATCAGGAGGCTTAGGCCTTCAACTGCGTTTTGTTTTCCAGGTATTTTGGTTAGTCTAGGTTCTCGGTAATTCTACATGAATCTTAGATAAAGCTTTCCAATTTTTACAAAAAGTCTGCTTTGCTGTAGTTTGTTTGTAGTTTGTGGTTACGTTAAACCTATGAATCATTTTGTAGGGAATTAACATCTTAACAATTACGTTCGAAGGATCTTTTACATTTTATTCATAAATTTACGTATCGCCCATGTATTTATTTATTTGACATTTACTTAATGAGCACCTTGCTTATGCTAGACACTGCTCAAAGCACCCAGGATATACCAGTGAATAAAAGAGAAAAAAGCCCTGACTTCTTGGAATTACATTCTAGCTGGGAGGCAGGGCTGAGAGTGGGGGTGAGAACCAATGCTAAATATTATAAATAAGAAAGTTATAGAGTAAACTGGAAAATGATAAATGCTATTGCAACAAACAAAGCAAAACAAAACAGAACACGTAGAGGGGACAGAGGATTGAGATTGGTAGTGGGTGCAGACTGTAAAGGAGATGACACAGTTCATCGTGTCTGGGAGAAAAGCTTTCCTGGTAGAGGAGAAAGCTAGTGCATGGTCAGAGTAAGGGGAGCTCCATGGTTGAAGCAGTGAGGTCGGAGAGAAAGGGGGCGTCCCTCCAGACCATGCGTGTCATTTACGGACTTCAGTTTTTACTGAATGAAACAGGGAGTCATTGAAGGGGTGGGATGCAATACAGCAAAGGAGAATCATTTGAGGTACACAGAAGTAAAACCAAGACTTACTGAGGGACAGAGTACGGATGTTTAGTTAGAAATGAAAAAGAAAGCAAAGACAGCTCCCAACTTTCACACCTGGGTGAACAGAAGCAATGATTCTGACAAAACTCAGAGGTAGGAATAAAAAGTTTCAGGTGATGTATATAGGTGATATTAATATACATATACATTTAGATATAGATAGATCAGCAAGGAGTATATATCTAGATGTAGCTAAGCTTTAAAGAGCCAAATTACAATTTCCAATGGAGTGTGGAACATTAATATGTCTAATATTTTATTCAGATTCTGACTAATTTTACTAATGCTTCCACATACTGTTACTACCCTAAAATGGAAGGATTAAAATAGAAACAGCAAAAGTGTTGAAGAGAAGCTAAATCATCAGCACTGATGTTCTGCTTGTTTGAATTCAGATTTGCTAGGCTGGTTGGGTGAAAAGAATCGATGAGGAGCACAGACGTGCCACTCAATGAACTGATGGGAGGCAAGTGCATTTAAAGATATGTCAGAGACCTACTGGGGCATGACCTGGAGCAATGCATTGTGCTTTGGAAAAGACAGTAGCTGCACTTGAGAGAACATGGAATTTGGAGGCAATCAACCACCGAGTTAATGCATTTTAGCAAAATCTTTGTCTTTTTTTGACAAAAAGATAAAATGATATTACACTCAAAAACAGGCCATATAACTGAAAGCCCTAGACTGTAATCACAGAAAGTAATCTCTTAGCAATGCATTCTGGAAGTGACTCTGGGTTAATGACAGCAGCAGCACCATTAGCCCCTCTGCATGCATAAGAAGTGTTTCACAGAATAAATTTAAACTATGAAAGACCTCAAATTCTGATATTATATCCTTACAATTAGTTTCCTATAATACTAACAAATATGTCATTCAAGAAGCAAGTTACATTTTCAATGTGAGGAACTTTAAGTTGAATAAGTAAATGTGCTATGGATTTTCCTGCTGCTCATAAAATGCAAAATTGAGGTGATCTTATGTGAAATGTAATCAGTATGATTTTAACTATCTTGGCATTCACATTTATGTTGCTCAAATGTACTACTGGTATACCTTGATTGACACTAATCTATCATACTTTCCTCAGTTAAAAAATTTACTGCTGTGTGTGAGAAGTCTCCAGATCAGGTAATGTAATTCTCAAAATCTAGCCAAGGATTCTTTGGATACTGTATATGACATAAACCCATTTTTAAAATACGTTTTCTGGTAACATAAAAAGAAGAAAATTCAGAAATTAGGTACAGATAAGTTTATAGATCAGTTTTATTGGTAGTCTGTGTAAAATAAAATTACAGAAAAAGCATGTAAAAATATTCATGGTTCCACATACTATTCAAAGTCTGCATAACTACAAAAATAAAACTATAAATTTGTATTATGATCTCAATTTTTTAAAAAGTCTTGAAACTGAGATTAAATATTCTGCTGAAGAATGCCAGCAGAATTTACTATATATAACATCCACTTGTATTTAAGGAAAACTGAATTGAAAAAGTGTTCATTTTCACAGACAATTTTTAAGTTGATCAAGTGTGAGAATAAGAACAGTGTATAAAATGGTCACATCTAACAGATGATGTGTGGATCACGTTTATTTCATACCAGTGGAAACTAATCAGAACATAGGCCCTGGTGAGGCAGACTAAAATAAAAAGCAGAGGAAAGTTAAACTACCTATATAAAAACCGAAACTTTAGGAAAATATTTCTAGTCATCTCCAAACATGTTATTGGATTTGTAAATGAAGGGAAGAGCTACTTGATAGGTGGGTGGGACTTTTTAAATAAACTTTTTATTGTATTGAAAAGTGCAGAAGTTATTTTCTCTCAAATTAATCATATTAGAAATTAGAAAAAAATATATGTGTTTTTAAAATCTATTGTTTCTGTCTCTCCAAAATACTTCTTCTTGAGGAATATTAGTGGGATAGCTTAGTCTTGACATATGAAATCATAATTATTAGACGGAAAAAGGATCTAAACCAGTGTTACCCCAAGTGTGGTTCACAGACCAGTGCTGGTAAACACACACAAACACACACAATTCAAATCCATCTACAAGCTAAACTGAAAAATTGAGAGTGCACACTTCAACAATTTGACATTTCTGTGACACCAAAGTATGTTTTAGATGTCAGTAAATGTGGTTTGGAGTTTCTAAGTTTGGGACAGAAGTAATTTCCAATGACAGGAAGGCATTTCAGAGTAGATACTCAGATTAAGACTGCACTAGATGTAAATCAACCCATTTCTTCCTTCACGAAGTCTGATGAATGTCAGCTAAATCAAACGGTGTTTTTTGTAGCATAGTGAAATTGTGACTTATATAAAGTCTAACACATTAAATTAAAGATTATGCTCTTTATTATGTAATAGTATGGAAGGTCATCATAAATAACTGCTAATGCATGCTAGTGTATGACAGCTATCAAGGAGAAAAATTCTGTACAGAATGTTCAAGTCATGGAACAAACTCTTAGCATATCTGAAAATTTTGTCCAAAGTGTTAAATACATGAATTGTTCAGCCACACATGATTATGTGTCTGATATTTTAAGAATTTTAAAAATTATCTTAATATAACCATAAAAAGAATGAATTCATTGAAATTATTTTTAATGAAAGATAAGAGTGAAAGACTGAAACTAAAGTTAAATTTGTGGTTGAACCGAGATTCCATATAATTATCAGTGAAATAGGTGATAGTCATGGAGTAGATGATATTGCAGCTCATGAAAGATGTCACAGTCTACTTACAAATTAAAAATATATTTTATATCAAAAGAAGATCTAAACATATTAAATTCATGATCCAAAGTTTATTTCATTCAACTAAAGATTATTTAAACTTAAAAATAGTTTTAAAATAAGTTTTTGGAAATAACTACTGAGAAAGGATTTAAGGTTAATTTTGAGAATACAGCAGCACTTATCTTACTGGATAAAAAACAGCAAATATCCCGAGAATGCTTAAATTGCTTTAAAATCTCTTCTTTCATGCCCATCAGCATGCTATTGTGAGATGGTTTCTCTATCATGAGTGCTGTTGAAACAATGGGTAGAAAAAGTTTGAATTATATAAATTAACAAGCAAGAAAAGAACACTTGGTCACATTTAAAACTTTGCATTTTGAGGAACTCTATGTTCATTCAAAGTATTCATAGAGGCATCTAGTAGTAGAAATTGCTATTTATAAATTTTTGTTTAGTTAAAATTGTGGAACATCAAAGAGTTACAAGTGTAATAGTGTTTATCTGTGTTAATCATCTCAAGGAGTACTTTCAGTTAAAACTCAGTATAATCTTCATCTTTGCCTCATGTTTTAGTTGTATTAATTATGTTTATTAAATTGTTTTTTTATGTGTATTGAATCTAATAGTAAATAAATGTGGGAGTTTAGGAAGGCGTGGTTATAAAAGGACAGTCCTAGGGAATCTTTTGGTAATGGAACATTCCTGTATCTTAACTTGATTGGTAAATAAATGAACCTATACTTACAAAAAAATTCGCATAAAACTAAACGCACACACACAGAAACACACACACAGGTACCTATAAAACTGGTGTAATTTGAATAAGCTTGACAGATAGAATCAATGCCAGTTTCCTGGTTGTGATATCATATTATAATAGTACATGATGTTATCATTGGGGAAAATTGAGTAAAGGGTGCTCTCTGAACTGTTTCTTAAAACAGCATGTCAAGTACCTATAAAACTGGTGTAATTTGAATAAGCTTGACAGATAGAATCAATGCCAGTTTCCTGATTGTGATATCATATTATAATAGTACATGATGTTATCATTGGGGAAAATTGAGTAAAGGGTGCTCTCTGAACTGTTTCTTAAAACAGCATGTCAATCTTCAATTATCTCAGAATAAAAAGCCGTTTTTAAAAGACTAATAAGATGAAAGCTATTTAGGAAAGTAACATGAGGGGAGAGGCTTGGGAGATATGATCAGTGAAGACAAAGAGGTGCTGACTCACAACCAGTCACAGATTCCAGTTGTGCCACCTGCTTCTAGTCAATTCAGCAAGAGGGAGAATTCAGTCTTGAGCTGTTGGAAGGTGTTGGAAACCATTCTCTTACTGAACAAACTTTTCTGGTTAAAGATGATGAACATGTTAAAGATAACGTGATCACCACAAATCTGAGCATTGATATTAAAAACGTTTTTGCCATTTTATTCTTCATAAGCATCTGCTTTGCTTTCTAGGTTGTAGAACACTCGATTTGAATTGTCACTTGTCTGATTTGACGTACCTTCTGTTCAAGTACACTCCCTCTACTTTCTTGATGAGAGAAATGCCTTTGATAAATTGTATTTGTAACATCTGTAATAAAGTTTTATTGATCAATTAAAGATTATCTTATTTCTGGTAGTAAGAAAATATTTTGTTAAAATAATACCATAGAATAAAAATGCTCTCTAAAGGAAAAGCATTAGAAGAGTGAATCAAAATAAATGTTCTATCTTTCATTGCAGATAACCATTTACCACTTCAATTAGAAGTACCAATTTAACTTATGGTGCACAAAATTAAGTCTTAAATTTAATGAATAAAACAGTTCACACACATGCAAAAAGTTGCCTTGTACTTTGGCTTAAATGAAAAAGCTCATATAACAAGATAATAATTCTAGGGTTGGATGCATCATACTTTTGGAGCCAATTTAATACAAGTTACTTCAGTTTG